>NW_028318190.1:1830000-1995833 GCF_062004578.1 Staurois parvus | reverse complement strand
GGTCAATCTATGAGAAAGCCAGGAGGGACAGAGAAATCTCCAGGACTGAACTGACTATGCTCACACCATGTTAAGTAAGATTTCCAGGTACAACGATAAATCTTCCTGGAGGTAGCTTTTTTCGCCATTAGCAAGTTAGGAATAACGGACTCGAAACCCAGGTCTTAAAGGATAGAGGGGTTTCTAACAGCCATCCCGTTAAAGCTGGACTGTGAAGCAAAATGAAATAGAGCCTTGGGATAGCATATCTGATATGTTGGGAAGACTTCAAGGGTTGTCCGTGTAACAGGTCCTTCTAGGCAAATACGTTGCTAAAAGAATCAGTCTTCCTTTCTTGCTCTATTTTGTGGAGAAGGCAAGGTAGAATGTTCAGCAGAAAGAATGTATTAATTAGCCTCAACTGAGGTCAGGAAATAACTACACTGCACAATTATTAGGCAAGTGAGTATTTTGACCAAATTGTCATTTTTGTGCATATTGTCCAACTCCAAGCTGTATAAACTTGAATGCTTATTGGATTTAAGCACATCAGGTGATGTGTATTTGTGTAATGAAGGAGGGCGTGGCCTAAGGAGATCAACAACCTATATTAAGCTTTGCATATTTATTAGGCAGTTTCTTTTCCTCAAGCAAAATGGGCAAAAAAAAGAGATCTAACTGAAAAGTCATAAATTGTAAGAGGGATGCAGCACTCTTGAAATTGCTAAGATATTGTGGTGTGATCACAGAACCATCAAACGTTTTGTTGCAGATAGTCAACAGGGTCGCAAGAAACGTGTTCAGAAAAAAAGGCGCAAATTAACTGCCAAAGATTTGAGAAGAATCAAACGTGAAGCTACCAGGAACTCATTATCCTCCAGTGCTATCATATTCCAGAACTACAACCTACCTGGAGTGCCCAGAAGTACAAGGTGTTCAGTGCTCAGAGATATGGCCAAAGTACGGGAGGCTGAAACCACCACTGAACAAGACACATGAGTTGAAACGTCAAGACTGGGCCAAGAAATATTTAAAGACAGATTTTTCAAAGGTTTTATGGACTAAGGAGATGAGTGACTTATGACAGGCCAGATGGATGGGCCTGTGGTTGGATCAGTAACAGGCACAGAGCTCTACTTTGACTCAGACACCAGCAAGGTGGAGGTGGGGTACTGGTATGGGCTGGTATTATTAAAGATGAGCTAGGTGGACCTTTTCAGGTTGAAGATGGACTCAAAACCAACTCCCAAACCTACTGCTAGTTTTTAGAATACACTTTCATCAAGCAAAGGTACAGGAAAAAGTCTGCATCTTTCAAGAAGACCATCGCATGCATCCAAGTACTCCACTGCGTGGCTAGCCAGTAAAGGCCTTAAAGATGAAAGAATAATGACATGGCCTCCTTCCTCACCTAACCTAAACCCTAATGAGAACTTGTGGGCCCTTCTTAAATGGGAGATTTATGGTGAAGGAAAACAGTACACCTCTCTGAACAGTGTCTGGAAGGCTGTGGTTGCTGTTGCACAAAAAGTTGATTGTCAACAAATCAAGAAACTGACAGACTCCATGAATGGAAGGCTTATGACTGTTATTGAAAAGAAGAGTGGTTATATTGGTCAGATATTTTTTTTCTGAAATGTCAGAAATGTTTATTTGTAAATTTTGAGTTATTATTCTCACTTTAACAGACGAAAATAAAAAAGTGAGATGGGAAACTTTTCATTTAGTTGCATAATAATTTTGTACATTAATAGTTGCCCAATAATTGTGCACACAGATATTCTCCAGAGAAAGCCAAAACCTCACTTTTACTTTCTTAAATATTCACGTTTGAGGTTTATTAACATTTTGGATTGACCAAGAGCACTGTAGTTGTTCAACAATCAAATTAATCCTCAAAAAACAACTTGCTTAATAATTGTGTGCACAATGTAGCTCACCCGAGACCAGAGCTAGAGAATGCCTGATTCTGGATACAGAGAAGTTTGTTGTTGTATCTGGAGGCTAGGATGTCCACTTCCAGAATGCCCCATTTTTTGGTATGTCAGATTGAACACATCTGGATGAAGAGACCATTCTCCTTGGTCTAAGTGGCGCTGGCTGAGATAATATACCAGACAGTTGTCCTCTTCTGGGATGTGGACTGCTGAAATCACTGGGCAGCGATTTTCTGTCCATGATAGAATCTGGTTTGTCTCCCTGAAGTTTCATGCGGGAAACCTCCTACAAATTTTTCCCTTAAGGCAACCAGGCTTCTCGTGCCCCCTTGATGACTGATATATTCCACTGTGTTGGCATTGTCTGACTGCACCAGAATAAGTGGCTTTAGAAGGGTGTCCACTGAAGGGACAGCATGGCAGAGCCTGTTCCCTGAACAGTCAAGGATTGGAAGGTTCCTCCCCAGCCAGACAGAATTGTGTCTGTTATAAGAATCTTCCAGTTATATGGAAGGAAGGATTTTCCCACTGTTAGAATTGAAGAAGTGATCCACCAGGATAAGGACTACCTAGTTTGTTAGGATAGGAGCATGGAAAGCTCCAAGTAGACCCTGCTTTTTCCATGTTGATAGAATGTTTGGCTACAGTGCTCTGTAATAGTTGTTCAAAAAGGTACTGCGTCAAAGCAAGCCACCATTAGGCCCGAACTTTGAACTATCTTGTACATTCTTAAAACTGATTGAACCCACAGGTCTGGGACATCTGTGACAGATGTCCCCCCACTCATAGGAATGAGTGTGTCCCTTCATTGTGAAGTGGGCTTTGAGAGGGTTTGTCGACCATTATTGGCCAAGCCTTGTGCCAAAAGGCAGAGATGAAATTGTGTTTTGAACCTGAAGCCTGGGTAGAGCACAGAGGTGCTCTGCGTTTGGAGGAGCTAGAACTTGAGGGAGGTTTTGTCACCTTTTCCTGAAAGAAAAACTTGCCCACCTGTGACCTCTTTTATGAATTAGTCAAGTGCCTAACAAAAGAGATGTCTTCCTTGAAAGGCCATACATGTGAGGTGCCTCTTAGAGGCAGATTCTGCTGTCCAAACCTTTACAAGAGAGTTCTGCACATATGAATGAAGATGGAGCAATTCTGGATAATTGGCTCATGACAAGTTCCTGGGCACCTACACAAAAAAAAGATGATCAGAAAGCAGTTGTAATCAATGGTGTGTTTAGGTTTTGTGTTGCCCTAGGCAACAGAAAAATCTTCTGCCCCCACAGACACCGACCAATACCACCCCCCCTTCCCACTCCCGCGGACCAACAACACCCTTGCCCCCCCATATAGATAGAAAGACATTCATCTTCACAGCTCCGGACATCCCTGGGAATGAGAGTCAGGCTCTACTTACACCATCAAGCAGCCTGGCTCAGATTCCACTTGGTTCCCATCTTATGTGTCCCTTCTTCCATCTCTTCTTCTGAGGGGAGGTGCTCCCCCCCCCTGAAAAATGCTGCCCTAGGCAAGTGCCTTGTTTTCCTTGTGGTAAATGCACCCCTGGTTGTAATTGCAGATGCACAATCCTGAAAAACATGGCCATGTTGGTTATTCATGGTTTTACTCCAGTTAGCTGAAGTAGGACGCACAGAAATAGCAACAAAAACTTGTTGCAGGGTTGGGTCTTTTGGTTAAAGAAAGCTTTTCAGATCGTGTTTTTTTTTTTTTTGTCAGCAGATTCTTTAAAAGAAGGAACATCTTCAATAGGTACAGTAAGGTGTTTATATAGGACAGAAATGGCTAGGTCTATTACAGGAATTGTTTGCAAACTATTTTTTCAAAGACTTTTGGAGTGAAAATCCCTTCAAGATTGACCCATTTGTCATACACTGCACATTTTATCTGTTCATGAACAGGGAATGGTTTGGAAGTTTTTCTAGGTCTCTTAGCGCCATGCCCAAGGGAGTGTGGCAAGCCAGAGGAGAGTAAACTTGCACTATGCCAAAGCTTTTACAGACAGAGGCAATCAGCTTTTCAACATTTGCACGCATATTGTGCAAAGCTCCCTCTAATATATTTACAATGTAGGGGAGAGAAATCTTCTGAAGCTTACTGCTTCAATGTCCTCTTCATCTCTCTCTAACTTCATGTCCTCTAGGAACGGCTATCAGTATACGACTCTGGTTGAAAAACGGGAGTAGGAAGCGAGACAGTGCATTTTAGAGATCTGGAAAAGATGGCAAGTGTTACTTAACCCACAACAGTATAATCAGTCTGTATATGCAGTAAAGCATGCTTGTTATACTCACTGTGGAACCTAAGGGGTTATTCCTCTTCATTGTGTAAAAACTCTGTTTAATCCTGACTTCTCTGATCCTCCCCTTCTTCCAGGGCCCTTGATATGTCTTATCTCCTGATAAGACATTGTGTGGAGTCACTTTGCACATGCTCAGTTTGCGGTGTATTGCTAGAGGGGTTTTTTTTTCTTGGGAGACTGCATGTGATCAGCACAGGGTCATTCAGCACTGTTCAGAGGTCAGGGGTCCTGCATCTTCCTAGAGCAAAATGAAAACTCCTCCAAGCTTTAACATATGCTCGGCTGGACACTGATAGAAGTCACAAGACTTCTCTAACTGTTGATGAGAAAAGGTACTTATTTACTAAAATAATTGCATTGCAGTTTTGTGTGCTGTGAGAGACAAGATATATTGAATGCAGGGGTCTTGGGTTTAGTAACACTTTAATGCCATAATCTGTCAAAGAAATTCTGACATATGTAGATGCAGAAAATTGTTTTGTAAAGTAAACTGCTTGTTATGTGCCTGAAATAAAGCTAGAATCAGATGCGGCGAGAGATGTTAAAAAGGGATCATGTGCCTGTGAAAGGTTCACATCATCAATCCGAGTTTGAGTGTACTTCAGGCCTTAAGCAAAGCAAATGTTTGCCTGTTTAGTATTGGCTCCCTTTTTCTGGTCTCCACCATTGCTATAAGTGAGGATATACCCATGGGGTACTCGCAGAGTAGAATGTGGGAGATAAGGTAAGCAAATCCAGGAGTATGCAACAATCAAGGTGCAGACCATCCTATAAGGAATCTTTGTGGCAAAAGGGAGGGAGGGTTCACTTGTGTTGCTTATAAGGGCTGTAGGTGGAAGTGGCGATAAAGGTTGTGACCAGTGGTGTGATGCTAACACCTCGTCATCCACGTGAGATTGAGCTCTGAGTGGTTGAATTTTAGCACCAAATTTGAAAAGTTTACACTGTAAAGTGAATACATTCCAAACATAGCCCAGCTTTACACAGTAATGATCAGAGATACAGGGAGACCCCGTCTTACCTGTCCATGATGCTGGACTGTATATAAGGTCCAGGCTTGTGATGGACAACAGTCCTGGACCTGTATAGCATCTTGCAGCTAATTCAATGTGTTGCACAAAGTGCCAAGGTGAGAGCCCCATGCAGGATCCACTTCCAGAAGCAACAATACATAGGTTGCCACCCATAGTGGAGGGTATGGGTACAGCTCCCAATGTTTCAGTGATCAGGATATACCGCTTCTGCATAGGCATTAGAAGACAGTGAGGATTGATGGGTGAATAAGAAGGTAAATTAAAAAAGAAAAAAAAATATAAACTAGTGAAGCTGTTTTTTCCAGGAAGGTGAACAGGCCATCACCTACAGACATTAGCAAAAAACTGAGAACTTGTGGAGTGAGGTAGGGTTATGGGGGAGACATCCCATAAGTGTCCTCAAAAGCTTGCCAGTGTCCAGTCACCTGAAGATATGAGCCTAAACCCATGATGTGTGAATAAGTTGATTAGGTCCTGTACTGTACGATTAAGATAATTATTTTTTGCTGTTTGAATCAATTGAATATTTCCCCTCAACAAGATTGTCATCAGGGCAGGAAGTGAGGTGCAATATCCCAAGTGCGGTACTGGAGGGCAGTAAAAACACAACAGGGGTTCTTGCCCTAACTCTATCCAAAATTAAAATTGAAACGGTTTTGGAGGGAGATGCACTTTACATAGACAAAGTAGTATTGTTCTAGCCCTCTGTAGCATGACTATACTGTGGCTTTTAGTAAAGAGGCACAACAGATCATGCTTTAATTTCCATGCCTCAAAATTACATGAGGTTTTTTTTTATAACACTCCTCTCCACTGTCACCTTCTAAAAAATGCGTGCCAAAATGTGATAACTTTTTAAAATACAAGTGGCAATAAGTGTTATCACTACATAACAGTTTAAAAATATTTTATTCAAATTATTATTATTTTTTTTTTTAACGTCTTAAGTACAAATGAGAGTTCTGTGCTTGGGTCATTCAACCTTGGCATTTTGTGGCTCATGTGCATGTAGTTAAGTTTTATATACAGTACAAACTTTGACAGTAAACAAGCAAAATAAGAAGCAACAGCAGAGTGCAACTCTGGGTCAGGAGTCTTCGATTTTCAGTGTTACTCTGGACCAACCTTACGTCCTCTAAATGCACTGATGATGTGCAGGATAGAGAAAGTAAATCTAGTCGCAGATATCTTTACAGCTAAACGTAACCCTTTACCGCCACCACCTCCTGGTCCTTTAAGAGGTTCTAAATGCTGGGAGGTGGAGGCGGGCATTCTGATTATGTGACCGCTGTGACTGGCAGTCACAGTGGTCACATGATCAGAAAGCTACTTATCACAAGAAGGCATCAGGAGCTTTCCAGTACCTGCCAGTAACTGTGCTGGGAGCGTGTGCTCTCAGCACAGAAGTTTACATCTGGGACACATATATGGGCTTTTCAGCCTTAAAGTCCACCCGCTGAGAGGTCGCATAAATGCATATGGCTGGCAGGAACAGGTTAAAGCGTAACTGAACTCATAAAAGTAAAGATCTGCTGTTCTAGAGAAAATTTTGAAATGTTTGTTATGCCCAAGCAGAATTGAAAATATACCTTTTGTCTTGAATTCCTGTTGAAAAATAGCAGTGCACTTCCTGCATGTAAGGGTGCCTAGGCACTTCTGTACCTGCAGCCTCATTGCTGTATATCTGCACTACAAGATTAAAGTGGAGTTCCACTCACTGTAATAAAAGTCTGCAGCTACAAAAACTGTACCTGCTGACTTTTAAAAAACAGCCACTCACCTGTCCCAAGTGTTGCCCCTGCCGCAGCTCATTTCACCGGCCGTCCTGTATTCCAGGCGCCAGTATCTTCAGTGTGGGCACCCGGCTGTGACAGCTTGCAGCTTCACAGCCGGGAGCCCACTGCACATGTGCAAGTAGCGCTGCGCTGCCTGAATGGCCCAGTCATCTTCTGGGACCTGTTACGTGTCCCACAAGACTTCGGGGAGGGAGGGTAGGAAGACAACTTCCACCCCCGATCGCCTAGGCGATCGCAGCAGAAGTGGGAGCTGGTACCTGTCAAATTTGGGTACCCATCCCCCCCGTTCCCCAAAGGTGCCAATCCTTAATGGGGAGCGGGGGTACAATCTTTAAATCGGAACTTCCCCTTTTTGGTGGAGCTCCGCTTTAAGGCCCTGCTGCCTTAAACAGATTCCTCCATCCACAAAAGTGAGGTGTGATGAAGGAATCCCCCTGAGACATTCTATTCTGACAGCAGGACTTTCTGCTAAAATAACCAATTTTGTGACAGGGTATGACTAGGAAGGTGAGGTGGTTAGGTAAAAAGATATACTTGATGAGAGACATATGGTCTGTTTTGACAGGAAATTAAGACCTGCAAATATTAGGCAAACAGCATATCAAGATCAAGCTTTTGGACTTCAAATTTACTGCTCATGATCTGCAGGATTGTTTGGACAAGTTTATCTTCCAAAAAAACTTAAGGTAATTTAGTCAACACATTTTGAAGCAGACAATACTGTAATAATACTGGCTTTGAAATGTACCAGTTAAACCAAGTGAGAGGTTTATTAGACAAGAGAAAGAGCAACGAAAGATTATGCACTAATACAGCAGGAGAATTTCCCTAAAGTACCGGAATACATCTCATCATGAAAAGGTTGAAGATGATTAATGTAGTTTTCAGAAGCCCAGAAAAAGTTTCACAAACGCCATCCGTTTTATCTGTATACAGTCAGGTCCATAAATATTGGGACATCGACACAATTCTAACATTTTTGGCTCTATACATCACCACAATGGATTTGAAATGAAACAAACAAGATGTGCTTTAACTGCAGACTGTCAGCTTTAATTTGAGGGTATTTACATCCAAATCAGGTGAACGGTGTAGGAATTACAACAGTTTGCATATGTGCCTCCCACTTATTAAGGAACCAAAAGTAATGGGACAGAATAATAATCATAAATCAAACTTTCACTTTTTAATACTTGGTTGCAAATCCTTTGCAGTCAATTACAGCCTGAAGTCTGGAACGCATAGACATCACCAGACGCTGGGTTTCATCCCTGGTGATGCTCTGCCAGGCCTCTACTGCAACTGTCTTCAGTTCCTGCTTGTTCTTGGGGCATTTGCCCTTCAGTTTTGTCTTCAGCAAGTGAAATGCATGCTCAATCGGATTCAGGTCAGGTGATTGACTTGGCCATTGCATAACATTCCACTTCTTTCCCTTAAAAAACTCTTTGGTTGCTTTTGCAGTATGCTTTGGGTCATTGTCCATCTGCACTGTGAAGCGGCATCCAATGAGTTCTGAAGCATTTGGCTGAATATGAGCAGATAATATTGCCCGAAACACTTCAGAATTCATCCTGCTGCTTTTGTCAGCAGTCACATCATCAATAAATACAAGAGAACCAGTTCCATTGGCAGCCATACATGCCCACGCCATGACACTACCACCACCATGCTTCACTGATGAGGTGGTATGCTTAGGATCATGAGCAGTTCCTTTCCTTCTCCATACTCTTCTCTTCCCATCACTCTGGTACAAGTTGATCTTGGTCTCATCTGTCCATAGGATGTTGTTCCAGAACTGTGAAGGCTTTTTTAGATGTCGTTTGGCAAACTCTAATCTGGCCTTCCTGTTTTTGAGGCTCACCAATGGTTTACATCTTGTGGTGAACCCTCTGTATTCACTCTGGTGAAGTCTTCTCTTGATTATTGACTTTGACACACATACACCTACCTCCTGGAGAGTGTTCTTGATCTGGCCAACTGTTGTGAAGGGTGTTTTCTTCACCAGGGAAAGAATTCTTCGCTCATCCACCACAGTTGTTTTCCGTGGTCTTCCGGATCTTTTGGTGTTGCTGAGCTCACCGGTGCATTCCTTCTTTTTAAGAATGTTCCAAACAGTTGTTTTGGCCACGCCTAATGTTTTTGCTATCTCTCTGATGGGTTTGTTTTGTTTTTTCAGCCTAATGATGGCTTGCTTCACTGATAGTGACAGCTCTTTGGATCTCATCTTGAGAGTTGACAGCAACAGATTCCAAATGCAAATAGCACACTTGAAATGAACTCTGGACCTTTTATGTGCTCATTGTAATTGGGATAATGAGGAAATAACACACACCAGGCCATGGAACAGCTGAGAAGCCAATTGTCCCATTACTTTTGGTCCCTTAATAAGTGGGAGGCACATATGCAAACTGTTGTAATTCCTACACCGTTCACCTGATTTGGATGTAAATAACCTCAAATTAAAGCTGACAGTCTGCAGTTAAAGCACATCTTGTTTGTTTAATTTCAAATCCATTGTGGTGGTGTATAGAGCCACAAATGTTAGAATTGTGTCCATGTCCCAATATTTATGGACCTGACTGTATACTCTACAGGTTCCACAAGATTTGTACGTCACTTTTTTGGCCAGTAGACTTTTGATTGTCATAAATATTGGGAATACCTATCCTGCATTACAAAGAGGGGTTCTTAGATCACTGGTATTAGTTACATGTGGTTGGTATTTTCTACCAGCACTCAAAAATATCTCCAAAGGATAATTGTTAAGCATTTCCCAATTCTAAAAAAGAAAGAAAAAAAAAAAAAGCTTTATTTGTGCGACAGGACCAAAGTGAAGTATGGCTACAGTTTCAGACAACCAAGTTCCATCACCTTGTGGAATAACAAGCCAATCACTTGCTATATAAACATACTAAAACTGTCTTCATTACAAAAGGCTTGACAGCACATGTTCCAAGGGGTCTGTATATAGGAATCAAAATCAACAATCACCTATGTTGCATGGTTAAAAACAAAGTAAAGTAAAGAGTAAAAACATCCCAAACTACCGCTATCCATCAAAATGCACATACACACACAATGGGAAGTGTTGCACTCCACTTTTTTCTTTTTGAGGATACATCTTCATTTATTTGCGATTTGCTTCTCCATTTATAGGGCTGGTATAGAACTTTATGAAATCCACCCTAAAATGCACATTTATCGCATAAGGAAAAGCTATTGAAATCAGTTAAAAGTACAAATGGTTATCAAGTGTCAACTCTATGTTATTTCCAAAAAGATGTAGGGGCATACGCTGCTTACATAATGCGGTTCCTTTTTATGAAAAATCAGCTTACAGTGCGCATGTTCCATCAGCAAAATGGGTCTTAACACAGTTCTCCAGTGTTAAAGTTGTTTGCTGGTAGTTTACACTACAGTTTGATATTTCTTTACCCGAAAGAACATTTTCTTTGTATTCCAGCTTTTCTTTTTTATTAAAAGATCAGTGTTTTAATCTCAAGGTCTATTTCACATATTCTTTGTGCTTAAATTGTAGCCAAGTGTTGGCTGCTTGCCAAAACAGTCCCTTGAATAAAGCAACATGCGGTTGAAGCACAGTGAGCCCTTAGGTGTGTGAATACACCAAGTCTGCATTGTGTGCGTAAACACAAATACTATGTATTGGAATGTTTGTGAGATTGCTTTGTAACAGCACAAAGCAAAAGGCAGAAAAAAAAAAAAAACAAGAACATTGAAAACTCAGAACTTTGATATGTCACAGATGAAACAACAGTGTCCCTTCACTGTCACAGACAGCAGGAGTTCAGACAGCCCTGAGATAGTGCTGCAAGGAGATGAGGGGGGATGCGTAATGATTTATAGAAGCACAACAACCACCTTAGATAAAATATATCTATGCTTTGTTTCATTAATTGTACACTTTTCTTTAGAGCATTAGCCCCTTGCAGTCTCCTGCAACTGTACCGGAAATAATGGCACATCAAACATGCCATGCTGAGTCCACATGGGCAGGAGTAACACAGCTTTATATGGTCAGGGTAAATATGGTGTCACACAGTTTCTGAAAGCTGGTAGTGGCTAAGAGCCATCATCACAAGTCACCAAGTACAGGAGAACAATTGTGGCAAGTGGAACACCCTGCTAGAGAGTGGTGGAAGGAAGTTTCTTGACACGGCGTTGTGCGAGGATAGATGATTTGATTGGTTGCAGCTGTGGAGTTGGCTTAGAGCTGTTTAAGGCAGAGTATGTGGCAGCCATAGCTCCCTGCAATATAAAACCATACAGATTTACTGAAAACCGAAGTAAGAAACATGACGGAAATATGCAGACAACAGTAAATGAGTAAAATAAATCAGAAATGATTAAGAGTTCAGTCAAAATGATATGGCTATAGTGCAAATGGAGAACACAGGACATCTGTCAGCAATTATGGTATGCACACACATACTACTAACTAGGGAGTACTTTACAATTAAAATAACAAAACGAAAAGGTGGTTTACCTTTACACCCCGGTCACATCGGGTGCGATTTGGCATGCCATGCGACTTGCAAGTCGTATGCCAAGTCGCACCCTATTGTCTGCTATTAGAACGGTTATATCAGTGCGGTTCCGACTTGGTTGGAGCTGCACTGATTTCTAAAGTAGTACATGCACTACTTTTGATGCGATTTACATAGACATCTGTGTCAGATGTCTTGCAAACTGCAATGAAATCAGCAGGTCACCCAGTTTGTAAATCGTGCAAATTCACTGTAAGTCGCATGATTTCAAAATCGGCTTTGATGTGACTGGGGTGTAAAGCCACTTTTTATAGCTGTGGATAGAGTAGGGAAGGCTTACAACCTGTCAAGTTTTTTTTTTTTTTGCACTGCCCCACTGGGGAGATTTTTCGTTTACATACTATCCCCATAGACAACACAGGACATGACAGAGAACCCTTTTTTACTGAACCAAGTATGCCTAAGAAAAGATTTCCCCTCTAAGCCAGTTTTGCTGACAGCGTAAAATGTTTAATGTTTCCTCATTTTCAGTCTTGCTGTTAATGGTAGTCTTTACAAACGCAGGGTGAAAACCCCCAGCGGGAAACCAGGCAGCAATAAAAACTTGACAGGGATGCTACACCCCCATTGCTATCTAAAACTAAAGGTTAGATACACTTTAAACTTTATCTTTTTTTCATGCACAGAGAATGAGTTTCATAGCATAACATGTCACCAAGATTCAGCGCCCCCTTTCCCACTAGTGCTTTTGCTTCTGCAATTGCTGAACTGCACGACAATGGAAATGACAGTATTTTCTATGGTGCCCATTCACATCAATGCAGCGCACTTTTTAGAAAGTTGCAAGCGCTTCTTTGGTGCAACTGCAGTGTGATTTTGGCCCTATAGATTTCAGTGGCGAACCCTTTGGCAGAGTATTGCGTATAAAATTCAGTCTCCACCCACCAAAAAATGCATCAGTATAAAAAACGTGTCAAAAAAGCGCAATGTCACAATAAAGAAATGCATCGTGTTGCAGCAGTACTAGTGTGAACCATGACTTAGTGGTTTAGAATCAGTTTTGATATAGAGAAAAACCAAACCCTCCTATTCTTTTACAGCCAAGGACAGTGCCATCTTAGCCTCGATTTAGATCTTCAGTTGCAATGGTGCTGCACATGTGACCAGCTATTACACCTGCCATTTTTGGTCTTAAAGTGGTTGTAAGCCCTTACATATACCCAGTGAAGTGACTTCCTACATAGGTTGTACCTAATTATCTACAGCCCTCTCTCCTCTACATCTGTTCAGAATCCAGAATTCATACAGCCTGTCTGAACTTTCAAAAAGCAGGGGGTGGGGAGCTGAAGTTACACTCTGCAGAACTCAGTGAGAGCTGGTTGGAGGGAAGGGACACATATCCCCTCCACACAGCTCACAGGAACAGAGCTGAGGCTGTCAATCTGCTGGCGGTCCTTCCCTGTTACCATTTTTCTCTTGGTATCTGGAAAGCATGTCAGAAGTGATTGATAGAAGAGGAATGAAGCATCAGGCAGAAATGAAGCTCTTAATTGAGACAAGTACACAATATAAAGGGATATGCTTTGTTCATATTTCATGTGAGAGGTTCCCAAGGGCCAACCAATTCAACTGAAAATGGACATAAGCATACTAGTAACTGTAAAAGTTATTAATGTATGTCTTGAAGGCAGCATACACTGATTAAAGATTTAATAAAAGTTTTTTTTAACTTTTATAACCGAAACCTTCTTTTGAGAAACAGTTATATTGGTGGGTTTACTTTGCTTTAAAGTGGTTTTAAACCTCAGCATGAACAATGCATAGATAGGATGCAAGATATGAACAATGCATAGCTCTCTATAATGTGTACTTCTCTTAATCCAGAGTACCAAGTGTCATTTCTGTCTGCTGCTTTGTTCCTCTGCTATCAGCATGAGTCACTTCTGAGACGTTTTCCTGACACCAAGAGGAAAATGGTGACAGGGGAGGGCACAGCCTATGATTGACAGCCTGAGCTCTGTACCTGTCTGAAGGGGGGTATGTCCCTTCATTCCATTCAGCTCTCAGAGCTGTCCTCACTGATGTAACTTCAGTTCCTCACCCCCTGCTTTTCAGAGCTTAGAGATCCTGTGTAAGTTCTGCACTTTGAACGGATGTAGGGGAAAGGACGCTGCAGATAGACAGGTACAACTTATATGAGGATTTGTTTCATCTCTGTGTATCACAGGAGACCAGTCACTTCACTGAGTATAGGTAGGGATTTACAACCACTTTAAGTGCCTTGAAACTGGTCAGCTATTTTAGACTTTTAAAAGTGAATGACCTTCCTAAGAGCAGACACCAAACATTCCTGCTATTACTTTTGTTTGTGAGAACACACTTCTATGTTGCTCTAACAGTAGCATCTTGTTACTGGGGCCTGACTTCCTAGACTTCAGGACTAAACCTGGAACACAGTCATTACCCTCTCCAATGAGGCTGACCTTATTGGCTAGGAAGCTACTCTCACAGGACAGGGAGTTGGCTGTTGAAAAGACTAAGCCCTACACTCAAACCTCTAGTAGCAAAATAAAATTAGTTTTATTTTTATAATCTTGAAAGCTTTCTGTACCTTGCATCCTGTTCTCATATTAGAAGCTTACTGCAATGCAGTAGCTGGGAAGAGAATTGTGAAACAAGATGACACTCACCTTTACCAACTGTGCATCTTGCCGGTTAAGATGGCTCTGAGGTAGTAAGTCTCGTTTTGTGATCCATTCATGGTGCAGAACTTGACGGGCAGTGAGCCGGCAGTGGGGATCCACATGCAGCATGCGCGAAACCAAGTCCTGTAAGAGGACCCATGAATGTTAGAATATACAGTCTTATACAAGGTTTACAAATAAGTGCAGAATCTAATATACATGTAGCACATGTGCAAAGAAAGGAGTATTGTAGACCAGTCACTCAAAATTTTATTGTCCGGCACAGCCTGGCAGCTTTATATGTGCAGATTTTTTTTATTAAAATAAATGCAACATCATAAATTACAACTTGTTGAAGTATATGTTTGCATTGCTATCCTTAATCCCACCTCCTAGATCAACAAATATCACTATTACGCTGCTTAGAGGCTCCCACTTGTACCTTGAACTCCATTAAATTTAAAATGGACCTTGCAGGGAACACAAAAGGTCAACCCAATGTATATTGGCCCCTTTCCTCATTAGAAAAATAGGATTTTTGTACTCACAGTAAAATCCCTTTATCAAGTCGAATGACTATTGACATTCACATACAGGAAAAATAAACATTAGGCACATAAACTGAAAACCACCCCCCGAAGTTATTTATGCAAGATAAAATGGGACTCCCTATAACATTACAAGATTTAAACACCACGGTTGGAGTTAAGGACTAACATGGGAAACGACATATGTAACCCCTTAACAGAAAGCACAAATTAGCAAATTATTAGCCAGAGGATGTTGAAAAAGAACAGACAGGGCAGACAACTGACCTTTAATGGTACTAGGGGCCAAGTGCTGCTCTACCCACATCTGAAGGAAAGAAATACTATGGTCCATGATAAGGCACTTGGAAAAACTCCCAGAGACTCAGACCAAAGACCCCCAGAGAGCCACACCAGACAAAAATTGCAGGAAGTAGATTTACAAGTTCTAAGCAGGATCAGGATCACCGAGTCCAAAATGTCCTTGTTTCTCAGAACTTTGGGTTTGAGTAGCCAGGTTGTCAAAGCCAGCATATGAGAAGCAAGGTGGAAGATCAGTCCACAAAAACGGCTAACAGATGGAGGAAGTCAGTATACCACACTTGGAGAATGGCTGCAATGCCCTTGGCTTTTATCTTTTGAAGTAGTGAAGGTTGAATTTTCAGTGAAGACATAGCTCAGGCCTACTGATACTACAGGGCCACCCGGGCATCTGCTGCATCCATGGTTGGGTCCTACATCCTGCAGCCAAATTTGTTCTGTTTCTTGTTGAACCAAGAAGCTGACAAATCCACATCCGTCCCCCAATGCACGCATATGTACCAAAACACCTCTTTAGGAAGAGAATATTTCCCCAGATCCAGAAGATATCTGCCTGCCAGCACTCTATACCAAGAATGGGCAACATGGAGATTGCTCCCAACCAGGACTGGATAGAGTCAACCTCCGTCACTGCTGCAACACTTCTGGTGCCCCCCCTGATGGTTGATGTAAGCCACAGCTGTGGAATTATCGGATTTAAGACTCCAACCCATATTCCACGATTAGGAGAGTCTGCTAAACCCCTTTGTGCCGACAAAACGCATATTTGCATAACCGAATGTAGAAAACCATGTGTCCTGAGTGCTCCAAGCACAGTTACCGGCCCCTAACAGTAAGTTCCCAAACACTACCTTTCCGATCATGCGACGCTTGTGACAGCAAATCATGGCAGTCACATGATCATAAACCCTGCCCTGCCTCAGAAACTTCTAAAAGGGCCAGGAGGTGCAGCGTGAAGAGGTTCCAGTGGGATTGAACCCAAAGTCAAAAATGTAATATACTGCCGTTTACCAATCTATTATACATGGTGGCTGCATTGTTTTTTGAGGGGGGGGGGTTTATATTTTTCCCCTTCTTTTTCACCTGATGATCTGACCAGTAACACACCCCCTGTATTAGTGTGCCTACACTCTGGCTGAAGGAGCAGCAGAGACACCTTTGGGCAGCAGCATTGTCAGTCTAGTATTAGAACTAGCATATTTAGACACACTAACAAATTGAAACCAAGCAGAAGCTAACACTTTTAAAGGTTACAGCAATAGCTTTGTTCCTTTTTGTATTAATATTTACATAAATAAAAGCTGACCATTGTAAGCACCCCTGTCAGTGTTAAATATATAAAACAACACACTTACTAGATCACCAGGTGAAAAAATAAAGAAAGCCTAGAAAATAATGCACACAAACACAATATAATACCCAATTTTCAGTAAAATAATACATTTTCACTAAAATCGAGTAAACAGACATTGAACAAATTTTACAGCACTGTAAAATTGATCTCTAGGTCAGATTCTACTGGAGAGGGCAGTGGTGGGCATATTAAACTTTTGTGTTGATAGGGAGCAACAAGTTGCATGGAATCATAAATCCCTGCAAAACAGTAGGACATATATCAGCTGTGAGGCAAGGAGAGGAATTTGCACCAAAGGATAAAAGTAAATTTAGTCCTGAATTGGGCCCCATATGGTGACCGCCCTCCTGTCTAGTACCAGGCATTGTTGGCTCTTTAGGGCCAGTTCACACTACATGTGTTTCAGTTGCCTTTTTTCGGCATCCAAAATGCATAGAAAGTAGGTTATATGGTGGTCAATGTCATAGTTCACACCAGTGCTTGCAGCTCCAGTGCGTTCCGGTTGCAGAGACAAAAGTAGAACAGGATGCAATGTTTCTGCACAGAACTGTACTGGAATGCGGTAAAAATGCACCAAAAACGCACTGGGACGCACATGTCCCTATTTAAATTGAAGAAAATGAGGGGAAAAAATTAGCTGGAATAAAAAAAGGTGCATGCGGAAACGCATCTGGACTGCGTTTCTATAGTGTGAAAAAGAACTATTCGACGCCCCCCCCCCCCCGAAATACTCATGGAGCTGAGCTGGGTGACGTGGGTATGTGGGTGGGTAGACATGGCAGGCAGACTGCAGAAACCACCAGGCTGTGTCCCTGGGTGCACATGGCTGGAGGAGAGGCTGAGCGCATGCACGCACTAGTTCAATAAATCTGCAGTAGTAAAAGTCCTGAAGGAGCAGAGGGAAATTCAGATGCACAATTTGGGCAACCCAGACTGGGAAAGGAGAACTGATTCAGCACTGGACCTAATAACTCAGCAGGGGATCCCCAAATATACTGGTCTGACCTCAAGACTCTCTCTGCAGACCACAGGACCATTGCAGAGAGCAAACCAGTTTAAACGAACAGAGAAAACCCGTGCTCCTTAGCCAACTGGAGAGACTTCCAAGATCTCCAGTTCTTTGCCCAAATCTACCAGTAGCCAGTACAAGTTTAGAAAAAATATAGCAGACTGGAAATGAACATAGTAAACAAAAATGTGTGTGCGTGCACGCCTTTCCATTTTCTATGTACCTTAGGGTCAATTTCTCCTGTAGGAGGCAGTATAGGTGGCATAGGTTGCTTAATATGTAAACCCAACATGTCATATGTTGGATATGTGCCTGCTGTATCATGTACTTGTATGAAAAAGCATCCTGTTCACTTTGTATTGCTTCCTTTGTGTGAAATCCCTGGTGTCCTGGCCAATCCCTCTGCTTTTATATTAAGGAGGAGATTGCACCATGCTCAGTTCTCTAGCTGTGCAGGAAACTCCGTGTGCTCTCCTCCAATGATGACACTTCTGCGCACACGCCCCCTGCACAGCCATTCATTGTGAAGATCAGTGTACTGCTGTTTCTCATCCCCACCTTTCTGTTCACGGCTGAATAAAGAGCTTAAGGAACTTAGAGGGAATGTGATAATTTATAAAACAGGGAAGAAAAAGGTATACACAAATGTTTGTTTAGCCTTTTATTTATATTTTAAACTGAATTAGTTGTTTATAGATACTTTAATTCAAGCTGTGTTCCTAAATGAGTGACAGAGGAAAAAGTTCCATATATATTGTACATATCTAATCAAATAATGCTCAATGAGGGAGGTCCATTGTATAATATATAGCCAATTGAGTAATGTATAGCCGCTGCCACCCTTAGCTGGTCTAAAGATTTAGAATAAAAGTGTCCATTAATTCAGTTTCTAAGTGCTTATAAATGGCCTCAGCCATGTTCCATTGTTTTATATGGGAGACTCTGAGAACACAGTACACATCCAGGTTATGCTGACTCTTTTGGGAAGCAGTCAGCCATTAAAAGGAAGTGCAACCCACCACTCTCCGTTCCCTAATGTCCATGTGTGCAAGGTCAAAGGCATAAACACTAACCCAGTAGAATACACAGAACTACCCAAGGCTCCTTTATTTATTCCCTGTATAAAAACTCTAAAAAAAGACATTCTGATTCCCAGTTTTGATCTAGAGATTTTTGACTATGACCCAATCGACATGTGCAAAATATTCTCCCCTTGGTTTTTTTGTGAAAGTTAGTCAATGGAAGGTATGTGAATACATTGGCATGTGTGCTAAAGATGAAGGGTGGACCTGGACTTTCATTTCAAGTATTCATCATTAAAATACAGGAGAGGTAAAAATGTTCACTTTAATGCAGCATTCTAGATTACAAAAAAGTACAGAATTTTTAAATTCCTAAAGTCTGCACTGCTCCAAGCTACGAATACATCTTCCTAGAAAGTCTACTGCTCCAGGCGAAGGTCTCAGGAGCTTGCCCAGCTTGGTGTATATATATAGCAAAAATCAAAAACCGAGGCCACACTCCAAGAGACTCCCACTGGTAAGTTTACTATTTGTAGCTGGCTGTTGACACAGTTGCTGCACTTAGACCACTATCATAAGGCCCTAGGAGGGGCAAAACAGGTCAGAAGGATGTGGACTAAGGATGGGGACTGTGTTAAAAGTCAGCTACACACAACAAAATTATAACTTTGCTACAAATGTGCCCTTCACTTTGATTTCTTTGAGACACTGAAGAAAGTGAAGCACCATCCAAATTAGTGAATGGGAAAATAATGTCAGTAGAAGAATAGCACAGTCACATGGCCTGTCAAAGTCATGTGACTGGCAGCATCTCCATGAACTCAGCTGTATTATGTAGAAAACATGGCTGAATCATAAAATACAAGCAATGTGTGGAGTAAGCATTGTAGTATCTGCTTGAGATACATTCTAATATTTTTGATCTAGAAGAAGACTAAATCAAAGAAACTATGATGTGGCCGCCAATGTATCCTCAAAGTAGGATAACGTGACAATGTGTTAATCATATTCATTGCATACATCACTCTACTGGTAAAGCGCCCTCATTCTATATTTCTAATTTGAACGACACCAAGTGCAACTTTAATTTAGGAATACAGATAACCACCTCTACCTCCTTGGCCAGAGAATTTCATAGTCCGATGGTTATAAAGAGATTAAACTCTTTAATTGCACTGTACCTTTGCAGAGTCCGACACGGTGTTCCAGTTACCCCCTTTCAAGGTAAACTTTCCACTGCCAATCCGTGCCAAGATCTCATCTGGTGTGTCTTCTGGGCCATTGGCAAATGGTGTATATCTGCAGATATGCAAGAGAAAAGTTAGACTACAATCACTTCTGCTTATGTTATCATTTTATTGAATAATTTCACAAAAAACCCCAGAGTATTTGGGTTTTAAGAAACCAATTTAAAGCAGAGTTCCACCTGAAAAGAAAAAAATAAGTCAGCAGCTACAAAAACTGTAGCTGCTGACTTTTAAAATACAGACACTGTGCTGTCCCTCGGTCCTCACCACTGCTGGTTTCACCGGCAGTCTTCTTTCCCTGGCGCCGGCATCTTTAGTGTGGGCACCCGGCTGTGACAGCTTGCGGCTTCACAGCTAGATGCCCACTGTGCATGTGCGAGAACTGCTGCGCTTTGTTAATGGCCCGTAGTCTTCTGGGACCTGTCACATATCCTAGAAGAGTACGGGGAGGGGGGAGGACACCTTCCGCTTCCGATCGCCTAGGCGATCGCAGCAGAAGTGGGAACCTGTCAAATTAGGGTACCCACTCCCCAAAGGTGCCAATGCTTAATGGAGAGTGGGGGACGAAGGCTTAAAGTGGAACTTCCCCTTTTGGGTGGAGCTCTGCTTTAATTCCTAGCTCTGCCACTTTCACACAAGTCTGCTTCTCTGATACTAAAGTTCTTTCTTACTTTTCTATGAAAGCATTGAAAGGCATGAAAGCACAGGAACAAAATATATTAAGGTATTGGTGCAAGCACATTTAACATAGGAGTTAACTTATGTTATGTAGCTTTTTACATGATCTCATGGTTGTGAATAGCAGATGTCACGCCTTCTTCGCCAGAAAAGCAGCTTGCAGATTGACTGACCTGCCGTACATTGCTATGATGCATGTATGTGCACTTACCCTGCCAGCATTGTATAGAGAAGGATTCCCAGACTCCAAATGTCACATCCTTCGTCATATCCCTGCCTCTTCAATACCTAGGAATAGATTTTAATAAAGTGCATCAGTTCACTTAAAAAATCAAAGTGAAGTCAGACCTAATATGCGTACTTGTTCCAGTTCAATAACATAAAATGTATTAACCCTTTCTTTGCCAAGGCCATGTCTCCCATTTTCACCTCAGGTGGCCAGTCTATTTTTTATGTTTTTGCCATTTTCAATTTTTCATTTAAAGTTTTTAAAGTTAGTAAAAGTCCCCCACAGGACTACTGAAAGCACAGGACCTGTAGAAATAAAAAGGTAGTGCTACTGTTCTGTACTTCTCACATGTTTATCAAAGCAAGGAACACAAAACTAAATAAGCAGCTTAAGCAAAAAAACTAAACTTGAGGCTGACTTCACACATGCAGTAATTAGTGGATGATCCACAGCCTAGTGAGATGTAGTGCCAATAATTTTCAATGGCACCTTGCCAGCACACCTCAATGCATTAGTTTACAACAATGCACAGTTAAAAACAATCTGCATATTGCAATGAGCTGCACTGGAACAAAAGTCCAGAGTTTGTACTCTGTTTAAAATGAATGAGCTGCTTTAACATAATGCACAATTACACACAAACATTAACACATATTATAGAGATACTAGACAAAGTGAAAATGTCTGAAAAGTTCACTCTGAGCCACACAATTTCAGAAATCCCCGCTGCTTCTTCTTCCACAGTAAAAATACCAGGTGTTGATTAACGTTGGAGCCTAGAGGGAGTGGTGACGTCATCCCACTCTCGTGAGGGTGCTCAGTCCTAGTGAGAGGTGAGTCACGGAGGATAAGTTCACCTTTCCAGAAAACAATAAATGGACAAATTTTTGCAGAAAAAAAAAGTGTATTTTTGTTTCCTGCAGGAGCCTGGAAAGCCTTGCACCCATGATCAGTATATAGGGGGTGCAAAGTCAGGCTTCTGTAGACAAGCCATACAACTTTCTGCTTGAACCTTCATAAAGGCTGTTTGAAAGCAGCAGGGCTTGTGAATGAAGTACGTGAAGGCTCATCGGCCCCCCTCGCAGTTTATTCAGAACTACAAGCCATCAGCCGCAGTGGCTGATGGCACTTATAGTTCATTAATTCACAGGCAACTGAGAATGAATAAGGCAGCTGTGTGGGCAGAGTCCTGCACACCTATGCTCTTTTCAAATAATGACAGCAGGTGTGGGGAGCAGATCCCTGCCCAATGTCACACAGAGGGGGGATTGCCTGAACTGGCGGAAGGAACTGGAACAAGTTCCACCCCATAAATGGGTGGAACATGTAACATGTTCCAAAAGGTGAACTTAGCCTTTAATAGCCACTGTCACTTTGCCCTGAAAGGCACCCCAGCATTCTAAGGCCTTCTTTGAACTTGCGATTGGTAAGGGGGGGTCCAGCTGTAGTGGCTGTGATGCCATGTGGTGTGGTGGTGCACGTTTTTAGGGGTCAAAACAGGCAGGGAGTAGACGACAAAACACCTCCTTACTGCCTGTCAAACATCCTCTGAAAAGCGACCATGGTTTACTCTTTGGAGTGCGTTACCAGTATACACAAGCCCTAAGACAGCAGTGAGCAACATGCTTGTACTGAAGTGCACCACAACGCACATGTCGTGTTGTGATTCACTATGTAGTTGAAGAAAAAAAAAAAAGTTATGCAATTTTTTACCTGCGTTATGGAGCGCTGGCAACTCATTCAAAATGAATGGAATTTCATGACGCATTGTGTGCTGGGCGTTTACACCCTCCTGTGTGTGTTTTTTGCATTAACATGTATGTGTTAAAGTACCACACAACAGTGCAAATGTGTAAATCCAGACTACATTTTTCCTATACATCTAATGTGTTTGGGGATAAGTAATATTTGTAGTGCAATAGTTGTATACAGGTCAATTATATTGTACAGTGTGTGTGTGTTTAAAGTATAACTAAGGGCAAACTTTTTTTTTTTTTTTAGTTTTGGACAGAGTAGAGGTGGATTAGAAACCCTGTCAAGTTTTTATTGCTGTCTGTGCCCTTGTTAGAGAGATTCATCCTCATTTTTCTCCTGTTTACCATTATCATCAAAAATGAAAGTCAAAGAAACCTCAAATTTTGGGTTGTCCCCAGAAAAGTAATAAGAGGGGACATTTTCTAATGGAACACTAGTTCTGGTGACCTTGAGGTCCCCAAGGAATTCTCTTCATTTGCAGGAATTCTCTCACTTGCTGTCTTGGCTATGGGATAGGAAGGTAAATCTCTGCAATGGGACACGATGACAAAAAAATAAACTAACGGGTTATAACCCTCCCTTACTCTATACAAAATGAAGCACATATTGCCTAGTCCTACTTTAATTGTTTATCTTTTTTATTACTTTTTTTTTTTTAATTTAAAACAGAGGTTTAGCTAAAAATTTTAGACCTACAGCTTTATTGACCTAACTGACCAATAATGAAGTAATGTCCATCCTTGTGGAAGAAGCTGGATCCTGTAGAAATCTTCACTGCAGGGAAGCCCCATCCTTTTCCTGTCTCAAGAGGTTTTGGCGTGCAGGGAGTTAACTTTGGGTCTCCAAGCTACAGTGCCTTGAAAATGTATTGATACCCCTTGAAATTTTCCACATTTTGTCATGTTACAACCAAAAAAGGTAAATGTATTTTATTGGGATTTTATGTGATAGATCAACACAAAGTGGCACATAATTGTGAAATGGAAGAAAAATGGTAAATGATTTTCAAAATATTTTACAAATAAAAATCTGTATCATAAAAATTTGGTGTGCATTTGTATTCAGCCCACTTTAGGCTGCATTCACAACTGAGTGTTTTGTAGCTTGAAGCCCTTAGCTCCAAAAATGCTCAATCATAAATCAATTGTTCTCTATGGTGCCTGTCTGTGTGATCAGGAGTGAACAATTGATAGAGAACAATTGATTTTTTTTTAAGTTTGAGCTTTTTTGGAGCTTCAAGCTTCAAAATGCTCAAGTTTGAATGCACCCTCACTCCGATAACCCTAACTAAAATCTAGTGGAACCAATTGTCTTCAGAAGTCACCTAATTAGTAAATAGAGACTCAAATCTGGCTTTTCTGGATGGGTGGCAAGCAGAAAGCAATTGCTCAAAGAAAGCCATAAGAAGTCCCGTTTGCAGTTTACAAGAAGCAATGTGGGGGACACAGCAAACATGTGGAAGAAGGTGCTCTGGTCACATGAGACCAAAATTTAACTTTTTGGCCTAAAAGCAAAATGTTGTCTGTGGCGGAAAACGAACACTGCACATCACCCTGAACACACCATCCCCACCGTGAAACATGGTGGTGGCAGCAGCATCATGTTGTGGGGATGCTTTTCTTCAGATGGGACAGGAAAGTTGGTCAGAGTTGATGGGAAGACAGATGGAGCCAAATACAGGGCAAACCTGTTAAAGTCTGCAAAAGACTTGAGACTGGGGTGGAGGTTCACCTTCCATCAGGACAACTAACCTAAACATACAGCCAGAGCTACAATGGAATGGTTTAGATCAAAGCATATTCATGTGTTAGAGTGGCCCAGTCAAAGTCCAGACCTAAATCTAATTAAAAATCTGTTACAAGACTTGCAAATTGCTGTTCACAGACACTATCCATCCAATCTGACAGAGTTTCAGCTATTTTGCAAAGAAGAATGGGCAGACATTTCCCTCTCTAGATGTGCAAAGCTGATAGAGACATCCCCAAAAAGACTTGCAGCTGTAATTGCAGTGAAAGGTGGTTCTACAAAGCATTGTCTCTGGGGGGCTGAATACAAATGCACACCACACTTTTCAGATACTTGTAAAAAAAAAATTATCATTTCCCTTCCACTTCACAATTATGTGCCACTTTGTGTTGGTCTATCACATAAAATCCCAATAAAATACATTTACGTTTTTGGCTGTAACATGACAAAATGTGGAACATTTCAAGGGGTATGAATACTTTTTAAAGCCAGTGTAGATTCAATAGAAAAAGTTCCCATGACCCACCGATAAAAGTGCTTTCATTGCTTATAACATGATCTATGAATGGGGGAGAGGATTCTGTCTGTGTTACAGGTAGTGAAAGCAATGAAATAACTTTTCTCAGGGGGAGGGAGAAGGGGGCGGGTCCCTGTCTATTGTCTAACTTTTTTTTTTTTCTTATTCACCTTACAGACTGGAAGCTAACAACTCCCTTTGCATTTCATTTCAAGACAGAATGAAGACCTTGCAGTGAAGATTTCTCCAAGATCCAGCTGCCTGCACGATGTGGAACATACTCCATTGCTGGTAGGTTAGGTCAATAAAGCTGTAGGGCTAGAAAAAAATTTTCAACTAAACTTCAGTTTTAAGTACGATTACCAGGGGGCAGGAAACCAGTCTCTTCACTGGAAGCAGCAGTGGTGCCAGTAGCCCCAGGCAATGTTGACAGTCACAGAAGCTACAGTGACACAGAAAGGACAGAGTGGGGCTGAACAGTTGGAGGCACACTTGCCACAAGACTTGTGCATGTGACTGGCAGCTGTTTGACTGCCAATCACATCCACAGAGCTTGGACACTGCAAATCATTGTGATCAATTAATTTACTGGTGAGCTTGCAAAGAAAAAAAGGGTCAGAAAGCTGAAGCAGTACCTGTACCATTACGGATTTAATGCAGACAGGCACCAAACTGCTAGATGTACCAGGGAGATCACAAGTAGTGACACTGGGGACTTTTACTTCAGCCTTGTGGATGTGATCGGCATTTAGCTGCCAGATCACATACACATAGTCTAGAAGGAAAACAGGAGCCGCCATATTTACATCAGCGTATAGCTGCGGATCACATCCATTCACAAAAAAGCATGGTACACACAATGAGAATGTCGGATGAATGATCGGCCATTTTGTTTGTTTTTGCATGCTAGTCTCATATTGAACATGAAAAGGTTATTAAAGTTATAAAAATTCTCGACAGAATACAACTTCAGAAGTGATGTAATGTGCTGTATTCTTTCTGAGCATGCGTGGTCCTGTTCTATTGATTTTTTCAGATGAATACTGTACTGATTAAGCAAAAATTGTACAATCTGGTATCATACGACAAAAAAATTTGCGTTGGTCCCTTTGAATAATTCCAAACAAAAGCTGTGCACTAATAATCAGATTATCATACAACCGCTATGAAAGCGGCATTTTTCGTCCGATATTTTGATTGTGTGTACCAGGCTTAAGGGTCAGGAAATACCTTCATGGTTGCTGACAGTCAGGCTAGGGAAGAAGGGGCTAGGTGATGCTGAATGTCCTCTAGCCAGGAAATGATGAGGGTTCTGTCTGATTGATACAGATTCTAATGCACACTGTGAAAAGTTCAGGGTATGAACTGAATGCACACTGTGAAAAGTTCAGGGTATGAACTGAATCAGAATAAGCAAATTCAGTACAGGAGAGGAGCCTGTAAAGCAATGCAAGACTAAGGTAAGGATGGAATTCAGTTTTAAGCAATAGTACATGGGCAGCGTCTATAGCCTTGTGTACGCAAGATTTCAAGCAACTCATAGCTTTTAGAAGGTGACTTTTCCTGCTTCCGGAAGCTGACCAGAGTGGTGGGGGCAAAGCACAGGTTCACTTTAACATTATATGCATGCAGAAGTAGTTTACATCAATCAGGGAAGGGTCTTTTCACAGTATTACCGGTTAAGCTGTGGCCCTATTAATGAGGTTGTTATAGACTGGATGCTTTTCTTAAAACTCAAACCAAAGTTGCATTTAAAAAAGGTTAACAGAACAATATTTTGATCGGGGAAATCAAACGAATAAAAGAATCAGGTTTGGCGTGTTTTGTTTTTTTGTGTGGTAAAACGGTTGTCTGTATTTCAGTCCTTTGGGCCAAAACTACAGGAGTTTAGCAGGTTGAATTTGAAGGACATCAGCCAGACAATTTAGGAAGGCATAAGTTCTCTTTAAAGTGCATTTGAAGGAAACACTTTTTTTTTTTTAAATTCTAGATAGAGTAGAGAATGATTAAGCTGGTAAATTCTGCATGCAGCCAGAGGCTTGGGGGGGGGGGGAACCTTATTCCTCCATCTACACACAGGAGGTAGATTGAGGAATCCCAAAAGCCAGGAAATTGTATTCTGGCAGTGGCTGACGCTGCTGTCAGAATACCCTGATCAGCGCCTTCAGCTGCTGATCGAGAAACATTTTACAACATTCTCCTTCGACAGAATTCAATAAAAAAAACCTGACTTTTGCCGAGCAGAGACAAGCCAAGCTCTGATCCCTACTCCTCTGGCCAAATTTTAATATGTCTATGGCCAACTTTAGAATCTGTCAGTTTTGGTTTTTTTTTGTTTTTTTTATTTTTATTTTGCTGTCATTGTTTCATTGAGGAGATTTATTTGACTTCCTGTCTTGGAAACACAACAGAAAGTGAAGCCTTTGATTAGCCCTGGTTCACATATATGTAAATTGGATGCACTTTGAACCAGTTGGTTCACATATGTGCGATTTTCAGTCAAGTAAGATTTTTAGACAGGTTCCGGTTTCAAGTATCATACACTTTAAAAATAAAATCACACCTGAATTGCACCTGAACCGCTGAATGAAACCACACCGGACTCCTTTTACAAAACGTGGTCTTACTGAGGAAAACAAACTTGAAACATTTGCAACCTTGGTTATATGTCAGCCAGCTAAAGAATTTATTTTATTTGGGCCATGAGGAGACTGTGTAAACAACTGAGTGCTCAAATTAAAAAAAAATATTTTGAGACATACAAGAGCACAAAAGTAAAAAGCTGGGCAAGGGAAAAAAAAAAAAAAAAGATTTCTAGCGGGTTTCTTTTTTCTCAGTTTAGATAAACTTATGGTTAGAGAGAAACAACTTATTTCCTGTTCTCATTAAGCAATGACGGTCTTTAACTCGCATTCACTCCTTCCATACAGCTGTCATTCTGAGCATTCAATGCTGCAATACAGAATGAAGAGAGATCAAGTGTCTTAAAAGATTTGGAGCTTTTACAGTCACCAAGTTTCACCCAGCTGATTTACTGGCCTTTGTATTGACATCCAGGAATTTACTACTATTACATATGTGAAGTTAATAAACCCTTATTATACTCGTTTTCATGCTGTATCACATTATGGGATCATTCTTACTTGGTGTTTGTCATATACTCTATATTCATTTAAAAAATTTTTTTTTACTCTGCTTCTGATTTATTCTAAAAAATTATACTGTGTGGTATCATTTTTATGATAAGGTGGCTGCTTACTCTCCTATGTGGAAAAAACATAGTATTGCAGATGTTAGAATTTTAACACTTTGTTATTGTCGGTTTTATTTTTAACATTTGTACTTTGGTATGTTGCTTTGCTTTTCCCTTGCTTGTGTGCTAGACCAGTCCCTACCTAGTTGGATACGCTCAGCCTTTCCATACTCCAAGTAAAACGCAGTTTCACCTTTGTCCAGTAAAGAGGTACTTTTAAAAAAAAAAAAAAAGTCTGAGACTCCTTTCACATATAGGTGTTTTGAATCTCAGGCAAAATCACTGCGATTCTGCACACGATTTCAAACATTTTTCAACAAACACGATTTTTTTGATACCTTTCGGGTTATATGGTCATTTAGGAACAGTAGGATTTTAAATGATCTCAATTATTGAGGAGCAATTTCTTTATGTTGGAATTGTGGTACTTATTTAGCATCATGTTTTAGAAACTATCATTATTTGTCTTGTTGTAACTATGTGATTTGTCAATAAAGAGTATTAAGATTTTACAAGATTTTGATGTTTAAGTGCCTATAAAGTCCATTTGGTTGCAATTACTTTTTGAGTAGTCTTCATAGGATATGGCAGTTTATGAGCTATGCATCCATAGTACCATGGACATATCTTTTATTCATAATCCTTCATAACTCACCAGTCGGGAATAATCTACATTGGGTTTCACTCTAAGTTTCTTGTTGAGTTGAAACTACCCATGGATCTTGCTAAGTCAGAAAGTTGCCATAATGTCTTTTGCATCATTTTAGCAACATTTGAAAGAGAGCAAATGCTTTTAAGAATATCTTAGCGAAGTATTTTCTGCGTATAAACTGGCCATAAAAAAAAAAATTCTATTTCAGCAATTTTAAATGCCTGTTAAATATGAAGGCATTTATGGGGAAATTATTATTATTATTATTATTATTATTATTATTATTAAAAAGGATTTATATAGTGCCAACAGTTTGCTCTACGTGGAGTTTTGCATGAATTGGGCATAAAATGTGCTCTGAACGTCATCTAAGTCACAACAATAGAAGAACACAGTCTGCTGATCATAATACTACACAAACATTAGATGTTGCCATGGTTTTTTTGCACATAACATGTAAACATTCACAGTGCAGGGTGGAAAAAGTATGTGAACCTTTGGACTTAATAATTGGTTGACCCTCCTTTGGCAGCAATAACCTCAACCAAACGTTTCCTGTACTTGCAGATCAGACCTGCACAACGATCTGGAGTAATTTTGGTCCACTCCTCTTCACAAAACTGTTTCAGTGTAGCAATATTCTTGGGATGTCTGGTGTGAATCGCTCTCTTAAGGTCATGCCATAGCATTTCAATTGGGTTGAGGTCAGGACTCTGACTGGGCCACTCCAGAAGGCGTATTCTGTGCTGTGGCAGCCATTGTTTTGTTGAATTACTTGTATGGTTTGGGTCATTGTCCTGTTGCATCACCCATCCTCTGCGGAGCTTCAGTTGGCGGACAGATGGTCGTACGGTTTCCTGCAAAATGTCTTGATAAACTCTGGAATTCATTTTCCCATCAATGACAACAATCCGTCCAGGCCCTGAGGCAGCAAAGCAGCCCCAAACCATGATGCTCCCTCCGCCATGTTTTACAGTGGGGATGAGTTTTGGATGTTGGTGTGCTGTGCCTTTTTTTCTCCACACATAGTGTTGTGTGTTCTTCCCAAACAACTCAATCTTGGTTTCATCTGTCCACAGTATATTTTGCCAGTAGTGCTGTGGAACATCCAGGTGCTCTTTTGCAAACTTCAAACGTGCTGCAATATTCTTTTTGGACAGTAATGGCTTCCTCCGTGGTGTCCTCCCATGTACTCCATTCTTGTTTAATATTTTCCTTATTGTAGATGTGTCAACAAAAATGTCAGCATGTGCCAGAGATTTCTGTAGGTCTTTAGCTGACACTCTGGGATTCTTCTTTACCTCATGCAGCATTCTTAGCTGTGCTCTTGCAGTCATTTTTACAGGACGAAAACGCCTAGGGAGAGTAGCAACAGTGCTGAACTTTCTCCATTTGTAGACAGTCTGTCTTACCGTGGACACATGAACATCAAGGCTTTTGGAGATACTTTTGTAACCCTTTCCAGCTTCATGCAAGTCAACAATTCTTGATCATAGGTCTTCTAAGAGCTCTTTTCTGCGAGGCATGGTTCACATCAGACAGTGCTTCTTGAAACCAATAAACCCAAAACAGGTGTGTGTTTTTTAAGGGCAGGACAGCTGTCAGCAACACATCCAATATCATCACACTGATTGGAGTCAAGGTTGGCTCACTCCTGGCTCCAATTAGCTCTGGGAGAAGTCATTAAGCTAGGGCCTCACATACTTTTTCCTCCCTGCACTGTGAATGTTTACATGTTATGTGCAATTAAACCATGGCAACATCTAATGTTTGTGTGGTATTATGTTCAGCAGACTGTGTTCTTCTATTGTTGTGACTTAGATGACGTTCAGAGCACATTTTATGCCCAATTCATGCAAAACTCCACGTAATCCCAAGGGGTTCACATACTTTTTCTTGCAACTGTAAAGGGAGACAATACAGCAACAATACAGTTCAATACACGAGGGAGATAGGAGGGCCCTGCTCCTTGGAGCTTACAATCTAGGAGATAAACTTGTCTATAGCTACTCCTCCTTAGCATGTCAACGCCGAGCAGGCCTGAATTAGGACAGATTGCTGCTTCAACAATGTAATAGATTTTCCACTATTTTGCGGTATGTAAACTAAACTGTCAGTAACCATGTTGTAGTGAAGGAGGCATGGCACAGAAATAATTGCTTTCAAGGTGTCTGAGATATAACTGCATATTACTGTTGTATTTAAAGAGTACCTTCACCCAAAGTTTAGTTATTTACATTTTCTCTCCCCTAGCCTGTAAAGAAATGTTAGATTTTGTACTATTTTGGGGAATTCGTACCTTTTTTTTTCACCAGTGGTACCCCTCACACTTCCATGTTCCTTTCCTAGGTCCCTACAACCCCCAAGACTTGTAGCTGATGACTACACAATTTCCTATTCCCTGAGATGACTGATACCTGGTATTCAAAAAGTGTCCTGTACGTTTTATGAGCAGTGCGATCCGGTTCAGGTGTGAATTCAGGCTCATTGACTTCTACGGGAACCACTTTTAAACTGCACGTCATTAGTTTGTGAACACGATTTCAGCATGATTTTCTCTCTTCAAATCCTGTCCTGAACTGCATCTGAACCAGCGCTGAACAATTACTTTAAATTTGCACTGAAATCGGAGCTCAAAACCGCACTGCACCTAGTGTGAATCCGCTTTAAATATTTTGCTTCTTCTTTAGAACTGGCTTCAACTTTAAAAGTTCACACACAGGATAAAGCCTAACAGTTTCAATATTTCTCTTTAACCACGTAAAATGTATACCCATCCAGAAATCCTATGTATTTAATTACCTCTGGGGCCACAAAGTTGGCTGTGTAACAAGGGGTCATTAGTAATCCATTTTCCGCCCGCAGCTGTTTTGCGAACCCAAAATCGCAAATTCGTATGGATTCCGGATTTCCAGACTCATCAACATATAGAATGTTGCTTGGCTTTAGATCCCTGTGAACAACCTGTAATATAGAAACCAAAATGGCACTGTGATAAAACAAGAGGCCTTGTACATTTAACATCTTCAAAGAAAGATATGAGTTTTGTGGACTGTCTGCATGACTTACGCCTTGTGAGTGCAGATATTCCACAGTCTTGCAAATTGTAAGGAGAACAGCACAGGCCTCTCTCTCAGAGAAAAATTTCTGACGTAAAATCTTGTCTAGTAGTTCTCCACCTCTCAAAAGGTCGGTCACAAGGTAGATAGAATTCCCTTCTTCATATACCTGTTAGGGATTGTATATAAATACCAGATCAGGATATAAACACTGGTTCCAGCTGATGTGAAATAGATACCTTATTACATTATAGACAAACATGGTACTTACATCCTTTAGTGTGATGATGTTTGGATGCTGACCATATCGGCGAAGAATCTCTATTTCTTCTGATGGATCCCTCTTGGACTTGTCAATTATCTGCAGCAGAGAGACAATGGACAGAAGAATAAACATACAAGGAGAGGAAAGGTTAAGTGATGACATTAAAAAAAAGGGGAAAAAAAAAGATAACAGGTATCTTAAAATTCCTGCATAAAACGCAAAACAAAATGGAGAATAGAGTGGGAAGAAGTTAAGACTTCTCTCAGAATTTACTGCTGCCTGTGATCTCACTAGGGAGCTTTTCCCTTACTAATATCTGATGCCAATGAAATAAATGGGGGTGTGGTTATCAGCAGGAAATAAAAGCACAAATGTTCTCACCCTTCTCCATTCTAATTAGGCTGCTTTCACACAGCTCCATTGAAAAAACACGGTAAAAACGCATGGGCATTTTTGCGGCGTTTTCTGGTTGCCTTACATCAACATTCACTTCCGAAACGTGTGATTCAAAAAACATACCAAAAATGCAGCCGTGGGTGTGTTTTTGATGCATTTTCAATGCATTTCAATGGAGAGGTGCCTTTCTGGTGCAGTTTTAAACATGCACCAAACTTGTACCAAAAATGCAGCAAGCTGGACATTAAAAAAAAAAAAAAAAAATGCAACTGACCAGCGTGAAGAGTTCCATAGGATTTAAAGAGATGTATTTTTCTTCCACTTTTTTAACTGAAAAACTGATCAGTGTGAAAGTACCCTATGAGATATCTCCCCAAAAGGGACACAGCAATAAAAACCCCAAATAGGCTCTGATCCTTCTCAACGCTATAAAAAAAAAAATACAATGTTTTGGCAGAAGGTGGGCTTTAACACAAGTACCATATCAACACAGCATCAGCTGAGTATTTTTCAATACCTTCACAGCATATTCCATATTGGTTCCCTTGTGAACACAACGCTTGCACACAGAGTATGACCCCACACCAATAGACTCTCGCAGCGTGTACACGTCAGCAAATGCAATGTTCTTATTGAGCATCTTTGTAAAGAAGGGAATAAAATGAAGATAAGACAAGTACAGAAATAATAGCATAGACAATGTATCACATATGTGCACAAGGCAAGTGCTATAAAACTGAAAACCTGGTATAATATGGAAATGTAACAGTCACCTTTGGTACAGCTAGTGAAGGAGAGGTAGAAGATGGTCTGTCTTCTCCACCAAAAGGAGGAGCCACAAAGCTAAATCCACGGAAGAGCTGATGAGCTCCTGCACTGGGGGGTATTCCAGGAGAATCTGTTAAACAAAAAAGACAACTCATCTGAAGTGACACCATGAAGCTGCAATTGTCCATTTTGGATGATATCCGATTCATATATACCCACTTTGCCATGAAGTGCTGTATTTGTTACATGTTCCTTTGGTTTATTTAAGAACAGCTATGAAAATATATATAGTGTGTGTGTTCGTGTGTGTGTGTGTGTTCCTGTGTGTCTGTGTTCGTGTGTGTGTGTGTTCCTGTGTGTGTGTGTTCCTGTGTGTGTGTGTTCCTGTGTGTGTGTGTTCCTGTGTGCGTGTGTTCCTGTGTGCGTGTGTTCCTGTGTGCGTGTGTTCCTGTGTGTGTTCCTGTGTGTGTGTGTTCCTGTGTGTGTGTGTTACTGTGTGTGTGTGTTCCTGTGTGTGTGTGTGTTCCTGTGTGTGTGTGTTCCTGTGTGCTCGTGTGCGCGTGTACATGTGTGCGCGTGTGCATGTGTGCGCGTGCGCATGTGGGCGCGTGCGCATGTGGGCGCGTGCGCATGTGGGCGCGTGCGCATGTGGGCGCGTGCGCATGTGGGCAAAACTCTTTATGTAAATATTCATGTCCAAAATATACAAAAAAGCTCTTTTTTTTTGTATATTGTGGACATGAATTTTTGAAGTAAAGAGTTTTGCATATCTCATCCTTTTTTCTACATGTGAATATTGGTGGAAAAATATGACCCTGCAGCTGATGTGATTATCCAGTCTGGTAAAAGTCCAAAAGTCTTTTACCTTCATTTTTAAAGGACCATTTAATTAAAGATAACATTATTTGCTCAAAAATGTCCAGGTATGGAAAAGAATGCTGTATTCCCTTCAGTAACCTGAAAAAAATTCAGAGGGGACTGGAGTCTGGTAATTGAGAAGAAAATTATGCCTCCATCCTGAGTGGATGTCAGGAGATTCCTAATGAGTGTTGCAAATGCTCTGAAGTAAACATGGGCAATCTACTGCTACTACTTGATTAGCCTCATGCAAATACAAGCAGGAAATGACAGTATGATTGACACGAGGGCAGGAACAGTAATAGAGAAAAAAATCTCTGAATTTAAGAAATGAACACACAAGCACCATACATATAAGTAAATCTATTTAAAACATACATAAAACATTTTATTTTCAAATCTAAAGTGTTACATTCCTTCCACATATTACATATGAATAAAGATGTCAATACATGTTTTACATGATAAATGAGCAAAGGCACTGATGTATATAAAAGGTAATGCAGAATTCACCCAATTCAGTTGGTTCCACTGAACACTGCTATCCTACCCTCATTATGTACAGTATATAGGTAGTTTTTTTGTTCATTAGAGTTTATTTTACATGAATTGTTTGAAGAAAAAAAAATCATTTTGTTCTGTTGAACATTCCTGATTATGTAAATTGCTAATACATCATGTCTATTCTTTCACTAAGGTATGAATAAATCAGTTAAAAATAGGCATAGCAAAGAGCATTTCTACTACTACACAACTTTGGTGTGGGGGACCTCTGTACCCTGGAAGTGTGCCTTCCAATACTCAGAAAGTTTAACTGCTTCTGTGCCGCCCTATAGCAGAAATACTGCTACAGGGTGGCACGGGTGCGCAAAATCACATATATAAGTGATTTTGAAGTTCCAGGTGGGGGGGGCATACAAAGCAGAGTGCTTACAGTGAAACACACACAGCTCCCATAGTAAAACAGGACTCAGTTAACCCTTTGATTGCCCCACATTAACCTCTTCCTGCCCAGTGCCATTAGTATAGTGTCAGTGCTTTTTATTAGCACTGATCACTGTATTGATGTCACTGGGGATGTCAGTGACACCAATTCAGTTCCCCCCAGTGTCAGAAAGCCCGCCGCAGTCCTGCTAAAAGTCGCTGACCGACACCATTACTAGTAAAAAATAAATAAATTCCAGTATATATACCACCATTTGTAAACACTATAACTTTTACGTAAAGCAATTAATTTACATGTATTGGGATTTTTTTAAGCAAAGACATGTAGCAGAATACATTTTGGCCTAAATTTATGATGAAAATTGATTTTTAAAAATTTTTTCACTGGACAGGTTTAATAGCAAAGTCAAAAATATTGTCGGTCTTTTTTCTTTTTTATAGCGCAAAAAATAAACACGCAGGCGATCAAATACCACCGAAAGAAAGCTCTATTTGTGGAAAAAGAAAGGACTTAAATTTCATTTAGGTGCAGTGTTGCATGACCGCACAATTGTCAATTAAAGTAACTCAGCACCATATCGCAAAAAACTAGCCTGGTCAGGAAGGGGGGTAAATCCTTTGGAGGGCAAGTGGTTAAAGGACAAGTTTACCTTTCGTAACATGTTACACCCGTATTCAGGCTGTAACATGTTACGATCAGTCCAGCCCCCCACTCCGCCCCACTCCCAGCTTTGACAGCTAGCGGGGGATCTTCTCCATCCCCCCCCCACTATTACTAAAAGGTGAACTTATCCTTTAATGTATAATGCAATAACCACTTTAAAAGTTTGTTTTAATGAGCCTTCAAAATCCAAAGTGTTTTCTTGAGTTCTGGAGCCATCTGTTACTAGCTGATGCTGCTCATTGTTCATAATTAGAATCCAATTGTATTTACCAATAAAAGATACTGACCTTTTGGAGTGCGTGAGGTGAATTCTGTGTCAAAGTAATAGGTGTCTTCTGGCTGAGAGACAGCAGGTTTGAAGGGAGGGCTAATCTCTCTGCGGTACAATTTCTGTTGGAATAAACATATGCAGAAACATAGAGCCTTTGTTTATTAAATAAAAGTTGCTTCTAATTTATTCATGCTAGAGGGACCTATTTACAGCTCCTCAGAGTCTGATAAATTCTGACTGCACAAAACAAGGTCAAGCCAGCGCTTATTTTCCTGTATTTATTGCAACACCATTCAAAATATTTTTGACTTTCTAAAATAACTTGGCCACTAGATGGCACAGTTCTAGTGTAAGCTATAAATGACAAATCCTAAATCATATAACATGCATTAACATGTAGTCTATAGGAAGGGATAATCTTTTAGAGTCATACATAGCTTTAGATCCATCTACAGTATATACTAGTACCCAATCTTGATTGATTGATTAGATGATCTTGTGTAACAAAAAGTGTGTTAGTTTTTTTTTTTTACTATTTTATTTCCCTTGTCCATGAACACAGGACAATTCTTCATTGCTGCATCCATCCAGATGCATTTCCTTGTATAACAACGAAAACCAACTTCTCTAACAAATGCCAAGCCATAGTGCACAAAAAAATGCAAAGGATGAAATATAGGATTTTAATAAAAAGGTATAAGCCACCCCAAAGGCAGATTAGTTATCAATAAAACAGATAATTAAATATATCGGAGTATGTTCTCCCATAACCAGACAATCTTTCTCCTTTCAAAAACATACATATGTACGGTCTGGAGAAATAAAGCCTTTACTGAATATGAAACGTACATTCCAGTCTATGGTAGAGAAGAATGGGTGACGTTTTATCTCTTCTGCTCCATCTACGCCAGATCCTTCAAAACAGAAACATGCAATATGTTGGCAATCATTGAGAAAGTATGGCACAGAAACAAAATAAGCAGATAGACACCCTTCTGTTCTAGAAGGCAACACATTTAAAAAAATTACTCACCAAGCCTGTTAGCAGGGTTTCTTTTGAAGAGCGAACGCAACAAGCCCTGTGCTTCACTGCTTAGGAACTGGGGCATTCCCAATTTGGCTCTAGAAAAGAGACAGAATGTACAGGTCTGACAAATGAAACCTTATTTTAATTCATTTAACAATATGTCTAAACTAGAATCTTCATTTACTGTCCTACAGAAACCAGATTTAATCTTTCATCCTTCAAATGTCATTTTTCAGTGCAAATTAGATCTGGCTGGTTGCTGTGGAACAATACAGGCAATTGTTTTCGGAGAGGATTTGGTAAAGAAGGTCGGCTGCCTATACAGCCAACCATTTGCCTAGCACTGTTGTAGGGCTGGCAGAATATGGAACACTTCACCCACACTTCAATGCTCTATCCCAAAATTAGGAGAAAAAAGAAAAAAAATCAGCGCATAATCTCAGATTAACCAGTACGTCATCCAGCTTGTTCTGGGTTGACCCACACTGTCACTGACTTGCAGCGGAATTTTTATAGCCGTTCTTGGCCAGTGGTTTATGACTGAGACCATATGATCTACTGTAGCCAATCACAGAGCAGAGTCCTGTGTTTACAAACAAATTGGGCTCAGTACACAGATCAGTGACCTGGCTGTTTCAACACCCTGCAACGCAGGGAGGAAAAAAATAGCTAGATCTGTAAGTGAAAGCAGCACACATTACTCTTGTTAGGCACACCGTTAACCCTTTGATTGCCTCTCGTTCTTGGAATGCTCCAGCAAAAAATCCAACGTGTGTGCCTGCAAGTGGATGACCACTCTGTACAATGTGTCAAAAGACTAGACCTTAGCCTGTAAGACATATGTTAGAAAACACTAGTTCATATTATTTACAGGTAGTAAAGTTTTCAAGCTTCCTAATTAGCATGAAAAATACGCAATTTGAATTTTGACATGTGGGTTAGTATGCCGCCTTAAGGAGTTTTAAGCATTAAAAATGTTGAGCAAGCTGCCATAAAACCACCTCCAACCATCATGCTTCAGTTTTTTTCTGGTGTCCTAGCAGGTTGGATGCATTTTTCCTGAGCTCTGCTGTTGAAAACTCTGCATTTAATGTTTTCTATAATTTCATTTCAATTCTGATGCCTTAGCTTGGCTCTTCGCTGCAGCTATCCAAGTTCAGTGATTCCTCAGACGTTGTTTTGGAGCCCGTACCTGGACTTCACTGGATCAATAATAAGTGTACAGTGTTAGCAGCATTGCTCTCCGGGTTCAGAGAGATGGCACTGTCTTTGGTGTGCCAGTCTCAAATTACTCAATTTGTCAATAAGCTTATGATAATTCATTTATGGACATTTAGCTCTGACAATGGCACTTTTTAGACTTAAGATCTGTGTCTGTTATTTGCACAGCACTGACTCACATCCAGAACTGTGGCACGATCGCTGACGTGACCCTGTCTCTAAAACCTAGGAAGAAAGTCCTAATAGGCAGTTATATATGGGTTTTTCCTTAGGTTTGCCTTAGAATCCCTGCTGTGTCTACTTTTTATGGACTAATCTAAGTCCAAAGCTGTGGCTCTACCACTGGTGCAGCCCAGTCTGTGAAATCTCACTTCATCCCTTTGGGCTGCTAGTTATAGGATTTTTCTTGACTTTGTTTCTGGAATCTTGACTGTACTCCACAGATCTGTATCTTGTGGGTTGCTATTAGTCAAAACCTCCTTGAAAGCATACTTCTTGAAAATGCCCCTTGGGCTGTTTCATATGGGTTTCTTCATAGCTTTGCTTTAGAAATCCCTACCACATTCCACTGATTTGTATTTTGTGGGTTTACTCATCCAGAGCCATAGCATTACCCTCAGGTGTGACGCTGTCTCTGATATCTTACTTGATGAAAAAGCCCTTCAGGCTGTCCAATATGTTTTTTTTAGCTTTGCTTTGGATTCCCTACTGCACCCCACTGCACTGTAGTTTGTGGGTTAATCTAATGTGTTTAAAAGATCAATGAAGCGAGATATACTTAAAAATGAATGTGAAAAATACCAATATGATCTACCCTGTGGGTATTAAGCCCCTGGTGCCGACATGACACAAATATGTGGCCTCACAGAACTGGGCTTTTTCCACGGAGCAGCATATTTGCATACTTGTCTTTGTGTGCCATGCAGCATGCACCCGGTACAAAGACTGGGGTGTCACTGAGAGCCCCGGGTCCTGTTCGGACAATCGGGACCCGGGACTCCCGATTCTGGGTCACATGATCACTGTGATAGCCTCTGACTGGCTATCACAGTGATCAGTCACTGTGAAGCCCGCCCAGTTTTTTTTTTCCTCTCTGAACGGAGGAGAGAGATACATTGTATCTTTCTCTCTCTCCTTGCAGAAAAAAGAAGAGAGAGAGCGAGAAAAAAAAAATATAAAATAAAATAAAAAAAACAAAGAAAAAATACCTAGATCAAGGTTTGATCTAGTTCAGGGTTAGTGTTTGGGTCAAGGTTAGGGCTTTTTTTTAAATTTAATTTGACATCAGTGCCAATGTGTTTTAGTTAAAAAAAAAAATGCGCACTATTGTTTCTGGGCTGTACTACAGATACAAACAACAAATAACATACATACATATGGTACTGCTGCGATTGTCAAGAGCTGGAGAATTTATTTTGTGCTGTTCTTTGGTGGTAGGTTATGGTAGTAACAAGAAACATACAGCAAAATTTTAAAAAATTATTTATTTTTTTTTTACTTTTTTGGGCCGTTTTCCTTTGATAATAAAAAAAAAATCAGGGAATACTTATTACTATTTACCACCAAATGAAAGCCCAATTTGTCTTGCAAAAACAAGGTATAATTCACCTGGATGTACAAAGTAGCTGTAACAAGTGTCAAAGTTGCAAAATGTTACTTAGGCTTTAAGATTTGTTTTACCCTTAGGTGTGAAGGGGTTAAATAAACATCAAATAAAGCCACTGTGTACACATGTGAATCTCATCCAATTCAACAAAAATCACCAGAACATTGTGCAGTGCTATTGGTTGCAATATCAACCCCTCAAAACATAATCCAATAAAAAGCATGAAAGTGATAAAATGTAACAAAGTCCTTTTCATAACATCATACTGTCCTTTTTCATCTAAATGCCACCATCCATGCTACATCCAGCAGTAGCAAGAGACCACCCCGTCACCAGATGTCTACTCACCTCCTGTTTATGAGCTCACAAGTTATGTTCGGTCATAAAACGCTTTTTGCCCCTTCCATGCACATCATGGAAGTTGCTTGTATATGACTCTGTGCCTAGCGGGACCTCTGGATAACGTCACAACGTTTGGAAGTCATAGCGGTGAGAGTGGTATTGCACAGGACCGCTGTATCTTATGTACACGCTGCATATCCAGGTGTGTTTGTGCACCCTGTACAAGTGAGTGCAACTGTATCTGTTTTATTGGAAATAAAATACTTTTAAAGGATAAAGCACTCTTTTAAGTTTCAATTTGCATGAGACGGAGTGGTGATTTCAGAGAAGGTGAGCAGAGCGCAGACTCATATACAAGCACATCCATGATGTCCATGCAAGGGACAAAAGGCGTTTTATGACAGAGCATAACTTGTGAGGATTCAAACAGGAGGTGAGCAGACATATGGTGGTGGTGTGGTCACCTAATAATGCTGGATGTAGCACAGACAGTAGCATTTAGATGAAAAAGCACAGTATGATGTTATGAAAAGGACTTTGTTACATTTTATCACTTTCGCGTTTTTTTATTGGAATATGTTTTGAGGGGTTGATATTGCAACCAATAGCGCTGCAGTGTTTTGGTAATTTTTAATCTAATATGTGCCTATCCTCCTTCAGCGCTGCATCTTCACTCTCTTCAGACCTTTGTGTACTGTGTTAGATGCAGGGAGTTTTTTTTCCCCTAATGTAGCACTGTGGTACAATCCCTCTCTATTCAGACTCCCATGTGATTAAAACCATATTGGCTTTTTACTACCACATACAGATTTAGGATTTTGTCTAAATTATTTCTGTGGGAACTTGGATTTTTTTTTTTTTCTTTTAATCAAAAATATCCTTTTACAGCTTCTGAGTATAGTTCATCTTATGGTATATGTCCAGTAACTTACATAGGAAGTTACTTTAGGGGCAATGCACAGTTTAAGCAGTTGCAAATAGTTTATTTTTTTCCTGCCCTACAGTTACAGCCTTCATTTTCAGTTATGACTAAAGGAACTGAGTGCTGACATCTTCTGCGTGGAGTATAATGTACACAAACTGTAAAGTCTTTCTCCCTCAACTATTCTACAATCCAGCATCCCTAAATGGACTCAAAGGAAAAGATTTTACGGTAAGTACAGAAATCGTATTTGTTTTAGAACCCTGCAACATAGGGTCATACATATGAAAGCTAAGTTTCCGTCCTAAGCACAAAGCACTCACAGGGCACCAATTTGAAGAGTATATAATTCAAACACATAATTTGCTCTAAGGCAATGGCATCTCCTAGATCAAGAACTTACTTTAAGATTAGTGTCATTGTTTCTTTTCGATCTTTTCCCTGGAATGGTAAGGACCCTGTAAGCATTTCAAACTGTGGAAAAAAAAGAAAAGTTAAAAAAAAAAAAAAGTGTTAATGGCTGAAATTCCAGTGTAAAAGCAAGGTTTATTCTGGTCCCATTCAGATGCTGGGTGCATTAGAAATAGTGAAAGCCCAATTTAAAGTGTATTTATGGGAAAAGTTTAAAAGCATATATTAATTTTTACATTGTATTATATCTCTAGCCTACTCCTATTCACCTGAACGATCTTGAAGTTTCTAAACTTGTGTTATGAAGACCCCAACATATTTTCTTCTTTAAATTCTGTGACATTCATTATGCCCTGTGAGTAGGCACGTCTGTGCCACACACTTCACGGAGCCTGCCTTCTGAACTACAGAGGTGTGGAGAGGAGTTTTAGAAGGCAGAGTCAGTACAGGAATCACTACTTGCAGGCAAGTAAGGTACCATGAGATTTGCAAGTCCGTAGAAACTTCAAAGCATGAAGGAATCCAGGCAGTTGTGGAAAGAGATGTCAGAAGAATAGTACAATGCTCATGTTATGAAGTGAAAATGTATGCTGTGGCCATAGAAATCTTTTAAATTCAAAAACGTCTTCATTATTGTGCATACAATTGTTAAAGCAGAACATCAAAAATATATACTGCACACTTCCACTATATAATCCTGTTAGGTCTGCCTTAAAACAGTTGTTAATAATACGTTCTTGTATGTCCATCTATTCTCTGCACAGTAGAACTACGGGAGAAGGAGGGTCAGTACTCGAAGCCAAAACAGGGTGACACTGATTTGTACAGTACTGTTAATCATATATATATATACACATACACATATATATATATATATATACACACATACACATATATATATATATATATATATACACACATACACATATATATATATATACACACACATACACATATATATATATATACACACACATACACATATATATATATATACACACATACACATATATATATATATATACACACATACACATATATATATATATACACACATACACATATATATATATATATACACACATACACATATATATATATATACACACATATATATATATATACACACATACACATATATATATATATATATACACACATACACATATATATACACATACACACATATATATACACACATACACACACATATATATATATACACATACACACACATATATATACACATACACACACACATATATACACATACACACACATATATATATACACATACACACACATATATATACACATACACACACATATATATACACATACACACACATATATATACACATACACACACATATATATATATACACATACACATATATATATACCGTATTTTCCGGCGTATAAGACGACTGGGCGTATAAGACGACCCCCCTACTTTTCCTGTTAAAATATAGGGTTTGGGCTATACTCGCCGTATAAGACTACCCCCCTCTTCCAACCAATCACGGCAAGCAATGTACCAGTATTTTCTGTGCACACTGTGCACACTGCATACAAAGCCTGCTTGGATTGGGTGGGTCAGCTCTCCCTGCCTGCCCAGCCCTGCCTGTCTCCAAGATACCATAAATTGCACAGAACTGCCACAGACATTATAATATTAATAATTAATTACCGTATCTCATAGCAGTTAAGGGGACAAGGTCGGATGCAGCAGTACCATACCGGTACTTCCGAGCTGACACTTCTGCACATGTCTAGGGCAGCAGTAGACGATCACTGATCACCATTCCTCGCAGAACTGCATGAGACGTCGGATGCAGCCGTTCAGTGCTCGATTGATCGTGACTGAAACTGTGACATGCGCAGAATCACTGTGTATCCCTTCTCTGCATATCACAGTTTCAGTCAAGCTCAATCGAGCACTGCTGCATCCGACGTCTCATGCAGTTCTGCGAGCTACGGTGATCCGCGATCGTCTACTGCTGCCGAAGACATGCGCAGTAGCGTCAACCCGGAAGTATGGTAAGGTTTCAGCACAGCACCCGGCGTATAAGACGACCCCCGACTTTGTAGACGATTTCCAGGGGTTAAAATGTCGTCTTATACGCCGGAAAATACGGTATATATATATATATATATATATATATATATATATATACACCCTGGAATGACCGCATTAGCAGATTAGTGCTACTTGAAAATGACAAAATTACAGACTGTGATAGGTCCTGGAAAATGCTGTGTTCTTTAACTGCAATGTAGTCTTTCGGGAGGCCCAGTACCTGGCTTTGCTGTCTGGCAAGCATGCTTGAATCACAAAACTGAAGTAATACAAATCCTTTTGCATGTAAGACAGTTTGCATATTTGTATTTCAACAGTAATCTGCAATCCAGCTTTAAATGCATGTACATTCAATAAATGCAATGGCATAAAGAATTTTTTTAATAAATGTAAAAAGTTCTATTGTATAATTTTATTTGAACATTACCGTTTGAGTTAAATTTAAAAATATAGGTTTCCTTCCACACTCCAAAAAGACATGCTGGTAGGTTAATTGGCTCCTGTATAAATCGGCCCTAGTATTTGTATGTATGAATGTAAATTAGGGACCTTAGATTGTGAACTGCTTGAGGGCAGGAAGTGATGTGAATGTATAACATATATGTAAAGCACTGTGTAAATTGACAGTGCTATATAAGTACCTGAAATAATAATGCGATATATAGATATATTAAATGGAATACTTGAAGGTATAGCAGGCAACACAGCTTTTAAGCAAGTTATAACTATTTATATATAGGCTATGTAATTAATGCTCAGTAGTAATCATCATTTTGTATATTTTACATGGTAAATCGTACCTGTGAATTAGATCTTATAATACATTGTTCTTTCTAAATATCACTCAGAAGAATGCAAATACAGTAAATGGCAGCCAGACTCATTCACCTTTCCAACCGCTCCATCTCCGCCACCCCCCTCTGCCAATCCCTCCACTGGCTTCCGATTGCCCAACGGATCAAATTCAAAATCCTAACACTGACGTACAAAGCCGTCCACCACACTGCCCCGAACTACATCACCAACCTAATATCCAAGTACCACCCAACACACACACTCCGCTCCTCACAAGACCTCCTTCTCTCTAGTTCCCTGGTCTCCTCCTCCCATGCCCGCCTCCAGGACTTCTCCAGGGTGTCACCCATCCTCTGGAACTCCCTGCCCCAACCCATCAGATTATCACCTACTCTCCTCTCCTTTAGGCGCACCCTGAAAACCAATCTCTTCAGGGAAGCCTACCCCACCCCCTGCTAACTTGTCGACCTCCTCCACTCTTCCTACCACTCCATCCCCCACAGCTATCTCCTCCTGTGCCACCATCCCCTCCCTCCTAGATTGTAAGCTCGAAAAAGCAGGGCCCTCGATCCCCTCATGTTTTGCATTGTATTGTTATTGTTCTGTCACATGTTCTGTCCCCCTTTGTAATGTACAGCACTGAGCGAACTATTGGCGCTTTATAAATACTGTATAATAATAATAATGACTTTATCCTTTACCTAAGCCTATTTGTATAAAGCATATTTTTCCATACGTATTAGGGGTGCATATTAAAAAAAAAAAAAAAAACCCTATTAAATTGCATTTCACCACAGTTCGGTCATGTTTTTACAGTGTATATTGTGCCATGGTAAAATATATTAAATGCACTATAGGACTTTCAAATTTATAAACAGCAACTAGGGAAGGTAGTGGTGTGGCATACAAATTCAAAGTCAAACTGAAAGTGATCATTTTCTTTTTAAAATAGAGCCTAATTCTAAACAACACTTTTTTGTTAGTTTTAGATTTGAAAAGAGAAAACCTTTTTTCCCCCCACATTTTTATTGCTGTCCATTGGGAAACCCTTCACTTCCTGTGCTTGGAACCACAGGACAGGAAATTAGTGGAGCAGATCCTCGGGGCAGAAAGATACTAATACTATAAAAGATTCACATTTTCAAATTACACTTTAAAATTTTTGTTGCAGTCTGAGTCATCACTGAAGATATTTCCAATCACTTCTTGCACAGTCATGTTTTTCAGTAAAAACTAACAGAGGTTCAACTTCAGGTTTTGGCTGTAGTTTGCCTTTCATTTTCACAAAGATGATGTACCAGGTGCAACAGTATATAAGGATGACACTTTTTTTCATATACGAATCAAAGATCCTTTGGCTGAATTCAAAGAAAACAGCTAAAAACACTATTAAATACATACCTACAGTCTGAGTGCTGCTATACAGGAGATAATGGTATATTTCATGTTTTTTTATAAATATATACATAACTGCACTCTCTGGTGTTTTTAATAACTAACTGGGGTCAATAGGGGAGTTTAAAATAAAAAAAAAAAAAGAACATATAACTGAAACCAGAATAATGTAAAGCCATTTGACTATGAAAGTAAAAATCCAAATAAAAGATTCCAATCCAAAATAAGGTATTCTATGCAGCAGTTGCAGTAGTTTCCCATTTCCTACCTTCACTTTGTTCCAGCCTCCACCAGTATTCTTTGGTATTGAACACTTCCAGGAGTGTCAAATACCTGTCTCTCCCTGTTTCGGGCTGTGGTTCCTTCTATAGAGTCTACAGCAATGGAACTTCCCAGAGGTGAGTAAAATACCTCTTCTGTTACCAGGAGCATTTGTCCTAATTTTTAGTCCCTTGACAGGGTTACCTAATGCAGGCCATAGAAGGGTCGAAAATTGTCCGAAAAAAAAAAAATCGTCCAATTTTCGCACAGTTAGTGGGTTAATTGGTCGGCCGTTTTTCGGGATTTTGGCACTTTTTTTTAATTGGTGAAGTTGGAAAAAAATCAGGCGATTTTCCCGGCAATGATGGGCAAATCGGCCGTTCTTTTTACCGATAAAAAATTCTGCACATGAGCCGTAACCTGGAGGAGGAAGAGGAAGAAGAAGAGGAAGAAGAAGAGGAAGAGGAAGAAGAAGAGGAAGAAGAAGAAGAAGAGGAAGAAGAAGAAGAAGAAGAGGAAGAAGAAGAAGAAGAAGAGGAAGAAGAAGAAGAAGAGGAAGAAGAAGAAGAAGAGGAAGAAGAAGAGGAAGAGGAAGAAGAGGAAGAGGAAGAGGAAGAGGAAGAAGAGGAAGAGGAAGAAGAGGAAGAGGAAGAAGAGGAAGAGGAGGAAGAGGAGGAAGAGGAAGAAGAAGAAGAAGAAGAAGAAGAGGAAGAAGAAGAAGAGGAAGAAGAAGAGGAAGAAGAAGAGGAAGAAGAAGAATTCCAGTCCGCTATTATATTTGACATGAAAAAGTATTGCGGTTGCAACAATGTATCTATTTGTATCTGAATAAAAACATCTGTTTCCAAAATGGATACAAATAGATACATTGTTGCAATCACAATACTTTTTCATGTCAAATAGAATAGCGGAGCTCTCTGCAGGGACAGAAGTAATTAAATGCCGGCCGTAGACGGGACGAAAATCGGCCGATTTTTTTTTTACCGTTAGTGGTAACGTTGGCCTATTGAACGACCGATTTTTTTTTTTTTTTTTAAATGGCCGGTTTTCGACCCACCTATGGCCTGCATAAATCCCTGACTGCTACACATTGTCGGCAGCAATACTGCCTGTTTACATACAGTACATGTTTTTTTTTAATATGAGAAAAAATAAAACTTGCTTCACGCAACAATCGCTGCCAGATGCAGCATGAAACCTTCACATTCACTGCATCAATAGAACTCATATGACAGCTACATTTAGCTGCATTTGCCAGATCAACTCTCTAAAGCAGCCATTTGCAAAACATCTGGATTTCACGATCTTTAGTGGCAAATTCAGGTCTCTAACAATGAATCAAATGTAACTTTGGCCAGCTACAACGCATTTGTCAAGAAAATCACCACTGATTTCTGTGGAAAACCCACCAAGCTAGATTTCACTTCCTCTTTGCCACACATTTGTCTCCCCACAAATGACGGCTTTACTTAAAATATGACAGCATTTTTCCTCTACTCATTGCCTCTTCTGATAAGCAGTTTACTCAAACACACAGTGAAGACACTGGAAAATAGCTATTTGTGACTCATTTCTTTCTGAATGCTGTGTCCTACCTGCAGTTCAGAACCAAACAGGCATACCATTAGACAAAATATGTGCCTGGTATGTTGCAAGCAGCATGGCAGACTCAGTTAACAGAGGGAAAGAACCCTCATGTATGTTCATAATTTAGCCAAAACAAAAATATTAGCAATGACTATACTGCAAGGTTAATTCTATAGTACTGCAATGATTGGTGGTTGGGGATGGAGCTCGAGAGACCAAGATTAGTTTGTTACAGTGCCCAATCATTTTTAAACTCCTGAATTATTTAGAAACTCAAGATAAATATAGCATGTGGCTATTAACATTCCCTGCTTAAAAATGAATACTATAAAAACAGAAATATGAGCTAATAAAATAGCAAATGTCATATTTGACATTTTTATTGCTTTATGCTTTGTTCACATCCAAGCAGATCCCTGTGGCTGAATGCAGACAGAGCTCAGTAGCCATAGGGACTAATATAAAAGGGAACTGGCCCTACTCCCAGGTAACAATTTGACAGTTAATTAAAAGATTGCATAACTGAGAATAATAATTGGTAGTATTAAAGGGTTTAGTTTCCTCTGATTTTACTTCTATTAATTAAAAAGCATGGACTAGACATGAATCAAGAAGGTAGCACAGGGCGTTTTTTCCCTCAGAGAATAGATGTATGATCTCCACTCTTCTGAGTCACCCCTTGTTTCCGTGCCTACTCACCTCCAAGCACTGTCCCTTGGTTCCACCCCCTACCCACCTCCCAGTACCGCTCCTTTTAGAGAATACAGAGCCAAGCATCATTTTGTACGGAACTTGTCAATGACAAGAAAAAACAGACAGACAGTAAAACAGATCCCCTGCACCCAGCAACAATAGCCCCCCAGCAGCAATGGACCCCCACAACAAAATACCACCCTATCAACAACAGATCTCCAACAGCAACACTAGATCTCCAATCAGCAAGCAACAATAGACCCCCCCCCACCCTCAGCAGTAGTCCCTTGGTTCCACTCCCTACCCACCTCCCAGTACCGCTCCTTTTAGAGAATACAGAGCTAAGTATCATTTTGTACGGAACTTGTCAATGACAACAAAAAACAAACAAACAGTAAAACAGATCCCCTGCACCCAGCAACATTGGACCCCCTCAACAAAATACCACCCCAGCAACAATAGATCTCCAATCAGCAAGCATTAAACCCCGCTCAACAGTAGATCCCAACCAGCTATAACTGACCCCCAGCAACAATAGATCTCCCACCAGCAATAATAGACCACCTCCCTCAACAGATCCCCCATCACACCCTGGCACCACTTGTCATTACATTAATTCAGTGCTGGAGGTGCTACAACTGCGTTCTCCCATGTTCCCGCTGAAAAAAAGCCCTGATTATACATATTAGATACAGTGGTTGAAGTTGTTCTTTCTTTAGTTGTTGAGGTTATTAAAAGTGGTATTAAATCCAAAACAAAAAAATGTAATATATTTCAGCTTCGCATTTATTAGATGTGGTGGCTGCATTAATACTTATTTTTTGGCTCTTTCCCCTCTGTTTGCACCTTGTGATCTAGCCAGTAACAGACCTCCTGTTTTAGAGTTCCTCTTCCCCCACTCTGAATGAATGAGCACAGGGGCACCTTTGGACAGCAGTATTGTCAGTCTGGGGGGGGGAGGGAGGGGAGTGTAAGATGGACTAGCAGATTTAAATACACTAACAAACTGAAGCCAAACTCCAGCTGACGCTTTATAAGCAGTTACAGTAGTTTTAGCGATAAAGGTTTTACATAAATAAAAGCTGATCATTGTAAGCACCACTGGTAACATTATATAGTTTGTCTCATCTCTGTAAAAGTGATACATTTTCCTGGAGAGCTTGTTCTTTAAAAAAACAAACAAAAAAACACTTACTGGTTGGATCACCAGATGAAAATAGCAAAAAGAATGCCTGACAAAGTCAATGAATGCAGCAATCACATCTAAAAATTGGTAAGTTCCAATTTAACAAATGTTTGCTTTTGGGTTTAACACCACTTGAAGTTGCTCATTCTGAAACCTGTAGAATTATTGTGGCCATCTTAGTTATCCCTGTGGTCTCTTGACCTAGAACATGGATAAAGATGTATTGTCACACACACTTTAGTAGTGTTCAAAATGGAAAAGCTTATTATCCAAAAAGACAAACTTGCTTGATTATCATTAGCTATAGTCATTGAAAAGTGATTACCATAAGCACGCCATAAGACCACCAGTCTGCACTGTGGGAATGTCCCTGCCGATTCACAACCTCTGGTGCCATGTACTCCACTGTCCCACAGAACGAGTATGCTTTCTTCTCATGATCTATTGACTCTTTACTTAGTCCAAAATCTGAAAGAGGATACAGGGTGAATAGCATGCACATTTATGTGGAAGGTAAGGTAGGTGAAGTGTTTCAGCAATAATATCAAAAGCAGATGTACCTGTTAACTTGATGTGACCTTCCTCATCCAGCAAAATGCTGTAATATTAGACAGATGCAAAATGTTACTTAACATTCACATTTCAAATTCACCTAAAGGTTTACTCTCATTTGTTTTTTTTTTGTTTTTTTTAGAAAACATCTGGATTCACAGCTGCACCCAAGAAGAAATGATTAACCAGGGCTGGACAAATGCCAAGGACCAGGCAGTTAATGGACCAAAACAATCACAACTTGTGACTAACTTATTTAACCTTTTTCCAGTTTCTTTTGAAGTAAATGTTCACTGAATTACGAAGTCAACATGAATGTCCTCATGCTGGAATTGACTGTAAAGTGTTACTAAACCCAGGACCCTGCATTCACTATATCTGGTCTCCCACAGTACACAGAACATGGAAGTGCTATTATTTTAATAAATATAAACTGCTAAATACCTTTTCTCATCAGCAGTTAGAGCAGTCTTGTAACTTCTATCAGTGTTCAGCTCACCACTAGCTAAAGCTTGTAGGAGTTTTCTTTCTGCTCTAGGAGGATGGAAATCCCCTGACCTCTGGACAGTGCTGATTGGCCCTGTGCCAATCACATGCACTCTCCCAAGAACAAAAAAAAAAAAAAAAAACACCTTTCTAGCAATACACACCAAACTGAGCATGTGCATGCCTATGGTTTAGTCTGGCGATAAGAGGTGGCCACTTGAAAAAGGGGAGGAACAGAGAGGAAAGGATCGAACAGCCTTTTTACACAATGCAGAGGATTAACCCCTAAGGTTCCACAGTGAGTATAACAAGCATGCTTTACTGCATATACAGACTGATTTTATGGTTGTAGGTTTAGTAACACTTTAAGCAACTTATGATACAATACCTAGCCTCTCATTATATTTCACCCAGGTGTTTATAAGCAGTTATCAGTAAAGTGTGGCATATTGGTAAAAAGGTTACATTAACCACTTGCCCTCCAGAGGATTAACCCCTTTCCTGACCAGGCCATTTTTTGCGATATGGCGCTGCATTATTTTAACTGGCAATTGCTTGGTCATGCAATGCTGCACACAAATGAAATTTATGTCCTTTATCCCCACAAACAGAGCTTCCTTTTGGTGGTATTTGATCAACTGTGAGATTTTAAGTTTTTGTGCTATAAACAAAAAAAGACTGACAATTTAAAAAAAAAAAAAAATGTTTTTACTTTTTGCTATAAAACATATCCAGTTAAAAAAAATGTTGAAAAAAATAATTTTGTCATAAAATTTAGACCAAAACGTATTCTGCTACATGTCTTTGGTAAAAAAAAATCCCAATACATGTAAATTAATTGGTTTATGTGAAAGTTATAGTGTCTACATACACTAGCAATGGTGGCAATCAGTGACTTATAGCGGGACTGCGGCAGGCATTCTGACACTGGGTGGGAACTAACTGCCACTGACATCCCAATGACACTAATACAGTGATCAGTGCTAATAAAAAGCACTGACACTGTACTAATGACACTGGGCAGGAAGGGGTTAACATCTGGGGCAATCAAAAGGGTTGACTGTGTGCTGTTTTACTGTGTGCGTTTTACTAGGAAAACATGATGCTGTGTATGTCTCTGCTGTACAGAGAAATACACAGCAGCATGTTATTGCTGGCAGGGGAGAGACCTGTGTTGTTTATACACAGGTGTCTCCCGTCACAGTTTCTCGGTGATCGCCGGGTGTAGGCAGAGAATCTCCAGTCAGGACCCGGTGATTGACATTCGTAGGCACCTAGGGCGGGGGGCGCGCCCCCTACCCGGAGATGCAAATCACGTATATATACACATGACTTTGCGCAGCCCTGCCGCCCTGTAGCAGTATTTCTATTAACGCATGGAGGCAGGTGGTTAAATGGCTGTGACAAGGCACCAGAACAAATATAGCTGTATATATGTAAAAATATGTAAAATCATCAGCTAGATGTAAAAAAAAGATGGCCGACTCTTCGAAAGCAATGCAATTCCTATGCGGGGGATATTTTACCTCAGCAGTAAAGAGACAAAAAACTGACTGAGCCACTGCTCTCCAATTTCTAACCTACAAACATTGTATAAAAAGGAACTGCAGCACTGCAGTAACACACTATATCACAGAAAATGCACTATTCTTCCACCATTAAAGTGACACTGTCAACGCTCTGTACAGAGCAGCTTAAAGCGGTATTAACCCCAAACCAAAAATGTAATATTTTGCACCTTACCAATCATTAGATGTGGTGGCTACATTTGTTTCCTTTCTTGGGCTATTTCCCTCTGGTTTCACCTGGTGATCTGGTCAGTAACCCACTTTATGTATTAGAGTGCCCTCCCCCCTTCTGGATCACACACACAGCACAGGGGCACCAGCTAACACTTTATAAGCAGTTACAGCAACTTTTTTCCTTTTGTTTATATTTGGGTTTAAAGGAGAAGTATAGCCAAAGCTTTTTTGGCTGTACTTCTCTTATGGATCACAGGAGTGCAGTTCATACTGCATTCCTGTGACCTGTTTTCAGCCAACAGTGGGCTAAAGACTGCTGCCAGCTGATGTCACAGACCCAGTTCAGGCTCTGAAAAGATCCTGACCATATGGTCATGATCTACCCAGATGTCAGGACTTAGATGAGCACAGGGGTATGGAGATTTAAAAAAAATACTTGTCCAAGGAACTAAATTGTGGTCCCAATCTACTTGTCCCTCATGACAATCTACTTGTCCAGATTAAAAAAAAAAATGATTTTAACCAAAACCTTTAATTAAGGCTGACCATCCCTTCACTCAGCATGACACCCCTTTCCATCCCTACAGAGGTGTCCTGCTGAGGGCGAGGATGGTCAGAGGTGTCCTGCTGAGGGCGAGGATGGTCAGAGGTGTCCTGCTGAGGGCGGGGATGGTCAGAGGTGTCCTGCTGAGGGCGGGGATGGTCAGAGGTGTCCTGCTGAGGGGGGGGGGGGGGATGGTCAGAGGTGTCCTGCTGAGGGCGGGGATGGTCAGAGGTGTCCTGCTGGGGGCGGGGATGGTCAGAGGTGTCCTGCTGGGGGCGGGGATGGTCAGAGGTGTCCTGCTGAGGGCAGGGATGGTCAGAGGTGTCCTGCTGAGGGGGGGGGGATGGTCAGAGGTGTCCTGCTGAGGGGGGGGGGATGGTCAGAGGTGTCCTGCTGAGGGGGGGGGGATGGTCAGAGGTGTCCTGCTGAGGGGGGGGGATGGTCAGAGGTGTCCTGCTGAGGGGGGGGGGATGGTCAGAGGTGTCCTGCTGAGGGGGGGGGGGGATGGTCAGAGGTGTCCTGCTGAGGGGGGGGGGGGGATGGTCAGAGGTGTCCTGCTGAGGGGGGGGGGGGGATGGTCAGAGGTGTCCTGCTGAGGGGGGGGGGGGGATGGTCAGAGGTGTCCTGCTGAGGGGGGGGGGATGGTCAGAGGTGTCCTGCTGAGGGGGGGGGGGGATGGTCAGAGGTGTCCTGCTGAGGGCGGGGATGGTCAGAGGTGTCCTGCTGAGGGCGGGGATGGTCAGAGGTGTCCTGCTGAGGGCGGGGATGGTCAGAGGTGTCCTGCTGAGGGCGGGGATGGTCAGAGGTGTCCTGCTGAGGGCGGGGATGGTCAGAGGTGTCCTGCTGAGGGCGGGGATGGTCAGAGGTGCCCTGCTGAGGGCGGGGATGGTCAGAGGTGCCCTGCTGAGGGGGGGGATGGTCAGAGGTGTCCTGCTGAGGGGGGGGGGGGGATGGTCAGAGGTGTCCTGCTGAGGGGGAGGGGATGGTCAGAGGTGTCCCGCTGAGGGGGAGGGGATGGTCAGAGGTGTCCCGCTGAGGGGGGGGGGATGGTCAGAGGTGTCCCGCTGAGGGGGGGGGGGGGATGGTCAGAGGTGTCCCGCTGAGGGCGGGGATGGTCAGAGGTGTCCCGCTGAGGGCGGGGATGGTCAGAGGTGTCCCGCTGAGGGCGGGGATGGTCAGAGGTGTCCCGCTGAGGGCGGGGATGGTCAGAGGTGTCCCGCTGAGGGCGGGGATGGTCAGAGGTGTCCCGCTGAGGGCGGGGATGGTCAGAGGTGTCCCGCTGAGGGCGGGGATGGTCAGAGGTGTCCTGCTGAGGGCGGGGATGGTCAGAGATGTCCTACTGAGGGCGGGGATGGTCAGAGGTGCCCTGCTGAGGGCGGGGATGGTCAGAGGTGCCCTGCTGAGGGGGGGGATGGTCAGAGGTGTCCTGCTGAGGGGGGGGGGGGGGATGGTCAGAGGTGTCCTGCTGAGGGGGGGGGGGGGATGGTCAGAGGTGTCCTGCTGAGGGGGGGGGGGGGATGGTCAGAGGTGTCCTGCTGAGCCCGGACCTGGTCAGAGGTGTCCTGCTGAGCCCGGACCTGGTCAGAGGTGTCCTGCTGAGCCCGGACCTGGTCAGAGGTGTCCTGCTGAGCCCGGACCTGGTCAGAGGTGTCCTGCTGAGCCCGGACCTGGTCAGAGGTGTCCTGCTGAGCCCGGACCTGGTCAGAGGTGTCCTGCTGAGCCCGGACCTGGTCAGAGGTGTCCTGCTGAGCCCGGACCTGGTCAGAGGTGTCCTGCTGAGCCCGGACCTGGTCAGAGGTGTCCTGCTGAGCCCGGACCTGGTCAGAGGTGTCCTGCTGAGCCCGGACCTGGTCAGAGGTGTCCTGCTGAGCCCGGACCTGGTCAGAGGTGTCCTGCTGAGCCCGGACCTGGTCAGAGGTGTCCTGCTGAGCCCGGACCTGGTCAGAGGTGTCCTGCTGAGCCCGGACCTGGTCAGAGGTGTCCTGCTGAGCGTGGGGCATGCCACCTCTGATCATCCCCACACTCAGCAGGACACCTCTGATTATCCCTACGTTCCGCAATCAAAAAGTACAATGCTGTATGTGGATGTGGAAGGTGGATTAGATAAGTAGTAATAGGACAGAGTTTGATGTGTGTTGCCATTGATATGTCCTGTATGGTGGTCCGGGTCCTGAGGCCACCCACCATGTGGGTGTTCTGCAGCAGAGTGAATGCAGACAGAGGGAAACAAATGGAGAGAAGGAGAGCGTGTGCTGAGGTGAGGGGTGCGGAAAAAGGCGGCTTGTCAGCGTGTCCAAGAAGGATGAGGAGAGAAAGAGAAGTGTGGAAGTGTCCAGAACTGAACGGGGCTGCCAAGCCTGCAACGGACAGCAGCATGGATGAGAGAAGAGCCTGCTAACTATGGTGTAGCATGAAGATCTGCTCATGCTTCACCGGTGTCCGCTCCACAAAAAAATATGTAAATAAAAACCACCTGCCTAACACCCAGAACTGCATGTCCCGGGCGACAGGCAATATGAATTGCACATTCCTGGATCATAAATTTTTTTAAGCTTAAATCCACACTTTAGTTTTTTTACTTTCTTTTTTAATACCATTTTAAGCATATTCGTTATTATAGTGAAAGAGGGGTTACTAAAGCAGCCTCCTTGCCGATTTGATCTCTCATTTTTATAAATGGTGCTGTACTATTCTCTACCATCTTCGACACTTTTGGGAGTGTTGGAGACTTTCTGCTCTTAACATCCATAGCGGCTATTCCCTGACATCATAAGCTACTGGGTAAGCCTGTACACCGGAATATACAATGTAAACAATACAGTTATGTGCAGTGTTCACATATCCCCAAAAACACATCCAAAAACATTGTGGATGCTGGTATTAACTTGCCCATCCCCTATTCCCCTGACATAGTGTCTATTAAATGCTTATGCACTACAAACATGTATGACTAATGCTTACAGCCAGGTTTACCCTTGTACTACACTGGTCTATTGTTGCTGATAACCATTACCTTAGGCTAGGACTCCACAGCAATTTATAATCTGCGAGATTTAAATACTTGGTAGGAGATTAAACTCATGCATGTAGCCATAGCCTTACAATGCAAAGTCTAAAAATCTAGACTTCATTTTGAAGCTGTGGCTTTACAATGTAAACTCTAAAAATCAAGACTTCATTTCTTAAAATCCACTTTACATTTTAAGTCATATTACAAAATTTTTTGCTACATACAAATACTAGATTATACCGTATACAGAGCAGCAAACTGATTATACCTACTTCTCAGGCTTGAGGTCACGATAGATAATCCCCAAGCTATGCAGGTGATCAAGGCCTAGTGCCAGCTCAGCCAGGTAAAATTTGACATCCTCCTCGGTAAACATGACCTACAACGCAATAGCAAAAAATAAGAAACTAAAACATCGCTTGTAATTACAGTACTAGAGAGGTTTGGAGTGCAGATTCTATTGCACAGCCAGTGGCAGACTCTCAGCTGTGCTCCATCTTACTGACAATGTGAACTGAAACAGATCTGCTGTCAGAAACACTCTGTGGCTGACCTGTAGAGCCAGCTAGGGCAAGAAATAGTAGGGAATGCTATACTTCAAGCAAACAATACACTAATTGTGCTTGGGTTAATTGCACTGTAAATATCTCTAACCCCTGGTTCACATATGTGCGGCCATGTGGCTCATGATTTGCATGGGAACGAGAGCCCATTCATTTGAATGATGGACTCATGCCCCGGGACACGCAGAGCAGAAGTCCCCGCACTACTTGGGAAATCGCAACCAAGGTTCCCAGTACTTATGTGATTTCCAGTGCGGGCAGCGTGCCATTAGAATAAAATGTCTTCTGCATTCCTCTGTGTGGGTGGAACCAAGCCTAATTCTTGATTGATCTTTTTTTTTTTTTTGTAGCTACCGATGCACTTTAACGCTAGTACCCACTAACTGACAATTTGAGTGTAGGAAAGCTAATTGCCAACTGAATGGACAGGAAATCAAAAAGAGGCTATAAAAGTTTCAATTTTGAGAGAGATGTTTTTATACAAACCTCCTTTGAAAGACGAGTAAAGAGGTCTCCACCACGCAAAAAGTCCAAGATCAAATAAAGTTTGCCCTCTGTCTGGAATGCTGTCAGGAGATATCAATTTCCGTTATCAGCCATGTTTTACATTAAACATGATTCACTGCTTTAAAATGTAAATTTTTTCATTTCATTAAAATCCTTCCTAGAAGCACTGGCCTAGGCTTACCATAATGAAGCCTCACTACAAATGGGTGGTGCACTTCAGCCAAAATATCACGTTCCATTTTGGTTCTTACACGGTCTCTTACTTGATATACATAGGAGAGAGAAAACAAAACACACTCTGCTGTGGTTAATATGTACTTCACACACTTTAAAATGTTGAGATTCAAGACATATAGTGTTAACAAAAATGATGTATACACATCATGGAAGCTGCTAATTAATTCTTGCAGAAAAAAAGGCATAATATTCTAGGCAACTGATACTATATGTGTGACTTCCTTATATATACATAAAATGAACAGCTCTTTTCTAGCCGATAACAATGAAATGTCATTTCCATTTAGATGAATAATGTCAGCAACATACAATTATTTTTTATTCTTTTTTTAAAACATGCATGTATACAAGTTCTAAGATGAAGAAGCAGGTTACAATGCATCAGCATATATTTGCAAATATGACTCTAGTCTTATAAATATAAAGTATCCCTCTAGAAAGTAGAGCAAGCTGTACAGTAGCAATACCACACAGTTTTTTCCTGCAGATTTACCACGAACTGCATACTGAACCGATCTACCTGAATACATACTGTATATAAGTAGGCTTTTATTGTAATAGGTAAACACAGATTGTATAAATCAATGTAAATTCATGGAGGTGTGTTTTAAACCAGAACTACCCTTTCATTTCATTCCAATATCTTGTCTTTAATAAGTGCTAAGGTTTATAAACTATGAAGTCACATGCACATTTTCATTACATGACACTGGAAATGTACCCTGGCGAAGTGTCAGGTTTTGATTATATTTTTATCTATAGCTTGTGTCAGATTTTAGACGCAATAATATTCCTATGCTGAAATGATCAGACCATATAATTACATATGCATATTTAACTGAATAAAGGCATACTTTGACGGGGCACCTGATGTAAAGGGGCACTCTGATGGGAGCACTTGACATAAAGGGGCACTCTGACAGCACAAACATTGGACCTTGGCTGGAAGAAGATTTTAGTGACTGGACCTCCTTGATTTTTAATGCAATACCCCTGCAATATAACTATATCAAACCATATTTTCTAAGGAAATAATAATAGTGTAAACTCAATACATGCAATCACCTAAAAAAATTGAAAACAAAATGTAAACACAAATAAAATTGTGCCATATACTTAAAAAGGATTCAAACATTAAAGCATGTGTGATATAACACCATACTCTACTTTCAAAGTAAACACAGAAGATTGTATATATACACAGATGGACAAATGTGTATATGGACAATGATAAGCTCAAAAGCACTGACACTTTAAAGTGTATATAATATAACCCAGTGCTCTACTCTAAAAATAGAAATAAACAAAAATGTATATACATGCAGACAGACAAATGTACATATGGACAATAATAAACAAGCATAAATAAAAATATGTTATTCAATATTTTAAAGATAATAAAGCAAACAAATATGCAAAATGCCCATATAGATAGATAAATATCCTGATGAACAGTCCAAAATCTAGAAAATCCCAAAGGAAAGGAAGACACTCTTCAAAGTGTGAGGCGGAGAACACTCAGTGCAGCAGGAATAGAGGGTGCCAGGAAATCACACCACCACATGAAAGGTAAACTTCTTACCAGAGACACTGATCCCACAGAGATCATAATGCGCTTTGCCGTCCCACAGCACAAAATATTCAAATATGCCACTCCATATAGGTATGAACCTGTGTAAGTGTGCTCAGCACAGAGGCGTTAAAATCAAGAAGTGACCACCATAGTGCAATGCTTCTATCCTCTGAAGATGCTGTTTAAAGTGAAATGTGCTAGAGTGGGGTTGAACACGTGGCGTTATCAAGCACGCTGGCGGAAATCTGGCAGTGCTCATCTCTTGTTATATGACTGTGATTGTCTTTATTGTAAGTACATTACCATATTAAAAGCCCTTGGTTTTAACATACTGCACTATGGTGGTCCCTTCTCGCTTTTAACTCCTCTGTGCTAAGCACACTTACACAGGATCCTACATAGATGGAATGGCGTGTCTGAATATTTTGTGCTGTGGGACGGCAAGGCGCTTTATGATCTCTATGTGGGGTCAGTGTCTCTAGTAAGAAGCTTACCTTTCATGTGGGTGGTGTACTTTCCTGGCACCTTCTATTCCTGCTGCACTGAATGCTCTCCATCTCACAATTTAAAGTGTGTCTTCCTTTCCTTTGGGATTTTCCATGTTGATTTTGGACTGTTCACCAGCATATTTATCCATCGGTAGGGACATTCTGCATATTTGTTAGCGTTATTCATCTTATCTTTGCAATATTGAACATTTTTATTTATGCTGATTTTATTACTGTTCATATGTTCATTTGTCCATCTGTACATATATAAGTTTGAGAGTGGAGTACTTAGTTATATTATACACACTTTAAAGTTTTAGCTTATCATTATCCATATACACATTTGTCCATATGTACGTATATACACAATCTTCAGTGTTTATCTTTTTTTTTTTTTTTTTTTTTTTTTGAGTATGGTGTTATATCACACATTCTTTAATGTTTGAATGCTTTTTATATGGCACAATGTGTATTTATAGTTTGTTTTCATTTTTTGTTTAGGTTATTGCATGTATTGACCTTACACTAATATTTCCTGATAAAATAATATGGTTTGATATAGTTATATTGTATGCACAATTGCACTTTGGAAAACCAGAAAAATTACCCAACCACAGTTCATCTTAATTCTCAAATTTAAAAGGCTAAATTCACCTTCCCAATAAAAAATTTCATGCATTCAATCGTCCCCAGCAGATTCAAATCACTGAGCAGCTTTATTTAATAAAAAAAAAAAAAAAAGTGCTGCAACTGAGAAAGAGAAAGTGCACTGCAAGCGGACAGGTTTTGAGCCAGTCAGAGTGCTCGTCCTTGCGATGCGTATGGCATGTCCTGGCATCTAGGCAGAATAAGACGGCTCACTCACAAGAGAAGATTTTTTTTTTGACAGACGTGGGAGAGGCCATGCACAGCCTACAGGTAAGATATTTAAAAGATGCACTTCTATATTTTACAAGCTGCACAGTTATTTTTAACCTACTAGGAATGCTTTAATTCATGGGAACACTTTTATTGGAAAGGTGAATTTAGCCTTTAAATCCCATAAAATCCTACTCAACCCCTAATACTAAGATTCTGAAGTTGTCATCACCAATAAGCCATCCTTTGCCATATGGATGACAAAATCATTCACTCCCATGCCAAACACAGTCAGTACTGGGATCTTTGCGATGAAACTGACTTGGGAGTACAATTCTTTTCTAATAGCTACAAGCAGTTTCAAGAACTTTGGTGCAAAGATCTCACCTGAACTCCTAAATGAAACAAAAAGATAGGTGGGAGATCCAATAAAAAATGATTGCACATTATAATGTGTGCAGAATAGCAGATTATACTGCATGCATTTATGCCTTTAGTGTCTAAATATGCTTGCTTTAAAAAAATATATACTGTATATATCAGTGCAGTCATTTTTTAGGATTAATGCTGCCTGCCATGGATAGTTATTTTGCCATAAAATATACAGCAACAGTGCTAAGATTGCCAGATATGTTAAATGACATATTTTGTATGCTGTCCTTGTGAGCACATACACAAGATTCCAAGAGATCAACAGGCTAGATCAGTAACATCTACAATTTCTGCATGGCTATGACCTAGTGCGGGGTTTCAGCAATTGGCGAGATGTGGCCATGCTGTCAGCTTCTATCACCAGATCAGAGCAGCAAAGGGCACTGCAGAACCGAGGGAAAAAAAAATCATCACATAAGGAATTTTTAACCCCTATGTGAAGGAGTGTAGTTAAAAAATAGACAGTGGAAAAAAAAAAAAAAAAAAGATTTTTGTTACTCACTATAAAACCCCTATGAGTTCATTAATGATTGATGGACACAGCGCTTTCTCAGTCTTGAACATAGGGTTATATCGCCACCTACAGAAGTAGGACTCTAGGCAGAAAAAAAAAAGACCACAGCACCGCCTATGGGCAGTCCTAGCTGGTAGTTATCCCCCTCTCTGCTATAGGTAGCTCAGTTTTGTTACAAAGCAGTATAAGTAGAAAAGAACTAGAGGGGGGTGGCTGCTGTGTCCATCAATAAATTCACAGAACCGGATTTTACAGTGAGTAACAAAAAAGCCGTTTTCTCTTATGTTTATTACCGGACAGGGCTGTTTCTCATTCTTGACCGTAGGAACGTCCCAAAGCAGTGCCATATTGAGGGGTGGGCAACCAGAGAAGGAAAACACAACAATACAAGAGAACCCCCCCAAAGAAGGAGGGACATTTGACTTCCTCAGTTACAGTGAACCTTAATTGTGAGCTGTTGTGATTTGCATTTCACTGTGGTCAAGGAAGTCAAATGTCCACCAAGAAGGGGAGACTTGGCTAGGCTGATATTCCAGAGGGAATTATCTTGGACTTAAAAAACTGGACACGCTATACCCTAAATGTAAGAATGGAGAAAGTGAACTTACAGTATTTCTTTGATCTGGTTCCATTTTGTTGGCAATACACTGTACAATCAGATTGGATGGTCTCATTAAGATCCAATGGTTACCAATTGGTGCTCCTACTTTTCTTATTAGTTGGTAATTGTTAGTATTGCACAGTTCTCTTTCTATCTTATGCTACATTAACCTGTTGCATTGTGCAGAGATTGGACAATCGGATTATTTGGTGTATGGCCAGCTATAGAGAGGGGTTTTCTCTCTGCTGTATATGTATTTACATTTTTTTCTCTCTATATATTTTGGATTAAATATGTGTAGAGGGTTTTAAAGTGGGTAAACATTGTGTTATTTCATGAACATTTTTACCTGTACACATGTTCCTTTCTTAATCATTGGTTATTCGGTTTATATTTTAGATTGTGAATCTTCAACAAGCCATCTTTTGGAAGCTGCTCCCTGAAATTTCCCCATCAGAGTTTTTGCTAAGCATTATATGTACCGCATTACATGCATCTTTGTTTGTTTATTTCTGTTGTGCTTAGACAAACTAGGTGTCACCCTGCCCCCGTGCAGTCTAGCTCTATCAGAAGCTGGTTAGCACATGGTCCAGCCATGTTATGGTTAGCAAGTCTTGGGAGCAGGAAGGAACCAGAAGTGATGTCACTCCCGGAAACAGGATCCGGAAATGATATCACATACAGCCAGCTGGGGGAAGAAGCTGACCATTGGCTACCAATGTATATATAAGACATCCAGTGCTCCAGTGGGAAAGAAGGTAGAAGGTTATTGAGAAAGGAGGTTTTTGGATCCCCAAAACATTTTTTTTTCCTCCTCTCTCTTTTCACCAGGGTCTGGCTCAAGTTTCCTTTTTTACTCTATTCTGGGTATTGCATTCCTGTATGTATTTCTGAACATCAGCACTTATACATTTAAGTGTAGCTCATTGCACCTAAATGCATGCATATTCTTTGCTGTAATTCAATAATGACATGTACATCTTTTCTGTACCTGCTAGGTGATTACATGTATTGCATATGCCTAATACAAACTTATTGCTAAAGCAGTTTGGCTATGTGGTGTGCTTACTCTATACATTAAAAATGATTGTACTAACAGATTGATACACTGTTGGGAGGCTTGAGCACTCTATATATGATTGGTTGTTATGTAGTTAATAATGGTGTGCAGACCTTTATTGCTAAATCAATAGGGGAAACCCAGGGCAAGGCCGCTAACTGCCACCTGTCGCATGCAGGAGTGATAGCAATGAAAAGACAAACTTCTGAAAAAGAGGTATTAAAAGGAAGATCCCCAAAAGCGGGCATCTTAAGCATAAACAAAAAGATGTTCAAGTTCCAATGGAAGCAATGGTAGCAATGGAGAGCACACTGAAAGGGCCACTTGGAGGAGAAAAAACAAAACTGATCTACCTATGGCAGAGGTGGGGTTGACTAAAAGCTAGGAGTGAAGATAGGCAGTGCTGTGTTTTTTTTTTTTTCTGCCTAGAATCCTTGTTTCTCATGATGATCTCAACATCACTTCTGTCTCCTGCAGTAATGTGGAAGTCAGCAGTAAGAACCTGTAAAAGCTAAGGGGGACCAAGGAGATCTACACTCCTTGAAGTATTGGTTTCCCAGCAGACTTTGAGGACCCTTCTTTAATAACAACAAACTTTGCTGGGAAAGAATGAGATTTGCATAATATTTTTTAGATAGGCAATCACAATGGGTAGAAGCTGTGCTATAATTTCTCATTATACTCACAATATTGTACATGGTCAATAAGAAAACGCAAGTAGCTGTGAAGATATGCAAATAGCAGTAAACTTTTGCTGCAAATCATATTTTATATTACTGAAAGTCAGATAGTTTACAGCCTTTTTCACATCAGCACAGTTTGTGTGCAGTTGTGTTGATGGACATTTGTTTGCTTCAAGCGGGTTTTGCATGCTTGAAGCAGGTTTTGCATTCCCATACATGTCTAAGGGAACGCAACAGTTCCTTGAAGTAAGTCAAATGCAGTTCAGAAGGAAGTCAATTGTACCAGTCAGTGTTTTCTGAATGATCTCAGAAGCAACTCAAGCTGCGGTCAAACCAATGCCATTAACACAGGCTCAAAAGCCCATCGACAATGATATTTGAGCCAGTAGGAATTACAATTACGATTGCAAGTGATTACCAGAAACTAAGCAATCTACCACCCACAAATTCCACCGACCATCAAAATTTGGTTGAGTATGAAGTTGAATATGGGCAATACATTGACAGCTTCAATACAGTTTATTGAAAGATGGAACTGAAATGGAATCCAAATTAGGAAATCTAAGGCAAGTTAATCAAAAGTGATCTGCAAGCAGATAGCAATTTTGATCCCATCTACTTAAACTCAATCAAAATTACCATTTTATGCATCAATTGCTTTGTGATTTAGAAAAAAAAATTTGGACTGTTCACTCAAATTGCAATGTGTATTGTCAGCTTTACTGAATAGACTGGTTTGTCTACAGGTGTTGAGGAAACCATTTGTGTCATCTTTGCTTTGTTCTGTGCACAAAGATTAAACAGAGGTTCTCATGTTTACCTACTGATTGCTATTTTCAGATTTACTTGAACCTAAAATTAAATTCTATTGTAATCTAAAATCAAAAAGTAATATATTGCAACTTACCAGCCCTGAGATGTGGTGTCTGCATTACTTTTCTTTTTTCACCTGATCACAACATTCTGTGTTCCTTCAAGTCTACACTTATCTCCACTGTATCTATGGGGGCAGTCATGGTTGTTACAAAGGCTGGATTTTAAAGATGCCTGCCTTTGTTCATCTGTATTACATGGTGGATTGATGGGACTAGTAGTTTACACAAGAAAGATAAAGTTCCTTGTGCTTTCTTTTGAGTTCCCAGGAAGGGACATTATATATCTAGCAAGAACAGCAGATATTTTTTAATTTTGCTTAAAATGTTCTTAGCCTGAAAAAATATAACTGATGCAGCCACCATACTCAAAGAATGGTAGGCTGCAATATAATAAATTCGGGTTGATGGTTTAGATAACAAAAAAATTAGAATGCACCATCTAAAGGCAGTGCAAATTCCTAACCTTACCTCTACAACAGCATCCCCCCAGAATACATAATCCCACCTAAATATAGATTACAGATGCGTTTATAGGAAGAGTGAATCATGAGGCCTGGACAAAACCAATGGCTCAGCATAATTTATATGATCTTGGAACATTACTCTACAGGAAAAGCGGTAACTACAGAAGAGAAAAGAGTTTTATGCCAACTGCTCACCTTTCAGTGTAGCCTTTTTAAGGACTTTCATTGCATACAACTGATTATTGTCAGGTGGAGTCAATTTTCGAACCAGAAACACCTGTAGATAAAAAAAAAACAAATTAAAGGAGAAGATTAGAGGTGAGAAATAAGGAAATTGAAAACAGGTGAAATGTAACTTTGTAAAAAAAAAATAAAATAAATAAAATCACAAAATTGTTAAAGGAGAAGTTCACTTTTCTTAACATGTTAGATCCATATTTAGGGTGTAAAGTTATGATCGGAGCAGCCCCCGCACCCCCTGATCTCTGTTGTGACAGCTAGCGGGGGATCTTCTCCTCCCTGCTAGCTGTCACAATTTAAAAAAAACGTTGCCAAGCGGGGCTCCGCCTGCCCAGCCGTGTCACTCATTTAACCACTTGACTACCGGGCACTTATACCCCCTTCTTTACCAGGCCAATTTGCAGCTTTCAGCGATGTCGCACTTTGATTGACAATTGCGCAGTCATGCAAGATTGTACCCATATGAAATTTTTATCATTTTTTCTCACAAATAGAGCTTTCTTTTGGTGGTGTTTAATCGCTGCTGGGAGCTTTACTTTTTGCGCTATAAACAAAAAAAGGGAAAAAAATGTGAAAAAAAAAATTCTTTGTTTCTATTATAACATTTTTCAAACAGGTAATTTTTCTCCTTCACTGATGTGCATTGATGAGGCAGCACTAATGGGCACTGATAGGCAGCACTGATGGGCACTGATAGGCGGCACTGAAGGGCACTGATAGGCGGCACTAATGAGGTGTCACGGATAGGTGGCACTGATAGGTGGCACTGATGATGGGTACTGATAGACAGCACTGATAGGTGTCACTGACTGGCATCACTGCTGGGCACTGACTGGCGGCACTGCTAGGCATTGACTGGCACAACTGCTGGGCACTGGCTGGCAGCACTGCATTGATGGGCACAGGTGGGTGGCACTGCTGGGGACAGGTAGGTGGCACTGCTGGGCACAAGTAAGCAGAACTGGTGGGTGGCACTGCTGGGCACTGATCATCAGTGCCCTGATGATCGGTGCCGATCCCTGCTCTGACAACTGCCGCGCTCTGACAGCGTGAGGAAAGTGCAGCCGAGAACCGGAAATTGCATTTCCCAGTGATCAGCGTGTCACTGGACACGGCTGATCACGTGGTAAAAGGCCGCTGTGATTGGCCTTTTACCACATAACGTGATCAGCTGTGTCCGTAGGACACAGCAATCATGGAGATCGCCAGGTGCGCGCAGGAGAGCGCATTCTGGGAGGACATCATATGACGCCCTCCCAGAACTGGCCAGCCGCAGTGTAGCCGTCATTCGGCTATCTGCGGTTGGCAAGTAGTTAAAGTATTCTGTGAATGGGAAAACTACACGTTCCGACAGCACTTGTGGCTGTTGGCTTATAGTTTTAAATTAACTAGTTCATTGAGCCTTCCCATTATTACGTATCTACTTGCCCGTACAGGATGTATGAGCAAGCAGATATACTGACAGGTCAGGGGGAGATCTGCATGGAACCCGTAATCTGCTGATTGCTGGTGCAATGCTGTAATGCAAGGGTCTCCAAACTTTTCAAACAGAGGGCCAGTTTTCTGTCCTTCAGACTTTAGGAGGGCAGCGTTGTGGCCAGTTGGGATAAAAATGTCCTGGGCCAGCATCAGTGAAAATAAATATGGCCTCAGGGTTGGTGGTCAGTAAGATGAAGAGTAGTACCCCATCGTTGGTATCAGTGGGAGAAATAGTGCCCCATCGTTGGTGTCAGTGGGAGGAATCGTGCCCCCCCCCCCTCCTCGGGCCGTATAAAAGCTAGCAAAGGGAAGCTTCCAGTCTTTGCGCCACAGTTTGGAGACCCCTGCTTTAGAGGCTCCAGAAACCAAAAATAATAAATGCATGTTTTTTTTTACCTGCAAAAAAAAATACACATTTATTATTTCTTGTTAAAAGGTGAACTTATCCTTTAAAATCACGTACGATAATGGCTTAATCTATATACAAATACATTATATTGCTACCTACAACTGAGGAGATACTTTGAAACAATGGGGGACAGTTATAATCCAAATCCTCCTATGGCTGCTCTAAAATCTCATGGTGAAGAATGAAAGCAGTTCTAAGGCTGGCCATACATTATACAATTTCCCTTTAGATTTACCAAAACCATATTATATGAGATCAAACCTAAACACTTTCAATTTGTATGCAGTCAGGCAGGCCCTTGCACTAAATAGCTGAAGATAAATCTAAAGGAAACTGAACAAGAAAATTGTACAATGTATGGACAGCTTAAAGACAGAAGGTTTTGTGTGCAGCTCCCCCTTATATTTACCGGAGCTGAATCTCTATCCAGCGATGTGCATGAGAGCTGCATCGCTGCTCTCTCTCTGGGGAGGAGGGTGTGGGGCCGTGCAGTACTGTGTGTGTCAATGGACACACAGAACACAGCTTGGGAGCGAGCCCGCATGAGTGCCCTCATAAAAAATGATTTATACTGAACAGATTTATCCATCTGTTCAGAGTGGAAATCCATCTCATATTTAGTAATAAAGCGGTCTCAGAACACAGTTGCAAAGGAATACAGATGGACAAGTCTGTAAACTCAGACCTTGCTAAAGGTTATTCAACCTGATTTGTGACTAATTGTGTCACTAATTTGCTTGATAAATGTCCCTCAATGTATTTCTGGTAGTCATTTGTAAACTGTTGAAACCTCAGTTGAGGAAAGATGATGGCTGCAGTGAAACAGTTTGCTGCAATGAGTCTGCTGGTCTTTTACAGGAATACATCACCAAGCACAGAGACACTCATGTATTATCAGAGTTATACAAGGATACCCAAATCCAATTGTTTTCTGTTTTCATAAACTGCTAAAAATGCCAGCATTAAAAACCTCATTCAAAGATAGTGTCATACCGCCATTTTCCAGACATGAGTGCCGACATCACAGCTCTCTTTACAGAAGTATTCTAGTTGTAACAAGACTGTCTTTGAAGTTGATCTGTCAGTGATTTTTACAAGTTTGGATTAACACATTAGTCACAATTTATACCAACAAAAAGAAGTATTTTAGCTTTAGGCAAATGACTCTGCCTAGACGGACAACTGCACTCTAGAAAAATACAGATATTATGTTTGCTACAAGGCTTCTGCACAGATGTTAGAGTAGTATTCAACACAAAACCAAAAAAGGTAAAATATTGCAGCTTATCAATCAATCATTAGATGTGGTAACTACATCAGTTTTATTTTCACCTGGTGATCTGGCAACTAACAAACCTCCTGTATTACAGTTACCTTACTCTGGATGAAGGAGCACATGGGCACATCTGAACAGCAGCATTATCAGTCTGGGGGAGGGGAGTGTTAGATGGACTAGAAACACTAACTAAACTAAAGCCAAACTTCAGCGAATACTTTATAAGCAGTTACAGAAAACAGTTTTTTTCCCTTTGGGATAAAGTTTTTACATACATAAATAAAAACTAATGATTGTAACCACCACTGCTTGTGTTAAATGGTTTGTCTCATCTATAACAAATGTATTCTGAAGAGCGTGTTCCTTTTAAAAAACAAAAACAGACTTTCAGGCTGGATCGCCAGATGAAATTATAAGGGGAAAAAAAGCCTAAAAAAAAAGTAAATGAATACAGCCATCACATCTAAGAATTAAGCTCCAATAAAATAAATGTTTGCTTTTGGGTTTAATACTGCTTAAATTGGCTCATTCTGAAACCTGTAGAATTATTTTGCCTATCTTCGTTATCCCTGTGATCTCTTGACGATGTATTGTCACACACTTAAGTATTCAAAATGGAAAAATGTGATTTGTGTTACTCACAGGATTGGCAGGTTCTGTCCGTTAAGAAACTCAGAGAAAAGGATTTTCAGTCTTTACCACTGGGACATCCCAAAGCAGTGATTCAACGAGTGATGGGAAGGAAACAAAAAGAAAACAGGTAAACCACCTAAAAACACCCCCAAAGGAACTTCAAACAGCAGCCTGCGCCCGATTGCAGAACTCCCATAAGGCACTAAGTGCCCAGGCAGAGTGTGCCACAATGTGGAAGGGAGGAACCCGACTCCTGATGTCATAAGTCTGAACAATCATAAGCCTCATCCAGTGAGAAACCGGCAGCAGAGGAAGCCACCAGGCTTTTTATTTTTTTCTTTTATGGTCTATCCGCAAAAACACACAGAACGTCCATCCTCCAGAAGGAAACCATAGCAGACAGGTACATACAAACTGGCCAAACCACACCCAAGGAGTGTAGCACAACCTCCAAAGGGTGTGATGTACAAGGACACAAGAAAGGAAGAAAGAACAAAGTTCTTGTACAGGTGAAAATCAGATATTATCTTTTACAGGAAGGAGGGGCACCAAAAGAGAACCGTCATACCCCTGGGCAGAATCAGGGAGGGGAACCTACAGGAGAAGGTAGCTAGCTCCGACACTTGGACACCAAGGATATAACAACCAAGAAGGCAACCTTCCAGAAGAGTATGGACAAAAGGAGTATCACTAATATTCTCAAACTGAAACTTCTGAAGGACTGGAAGAGCCAAGCTCAGGTCCCAAAGTGTCCTTGGATAAGGGTATGAATCTAGGAGTGAGAAGGCAAAAAATCATGTGGCAGAAATATGACTCTTAAAGAGTACTTAAGGCAAGTTTTTTTGACAAATCCATAGTGGAAAAGCTAAAGTCCGAGCCACCAAGAAGGAACACAGTAGCCCTGCAGCATCACACTATGAAAGGTCAGGCTTCCAAGAGCTAAAAAAAAAAAAAAAAAAAAAAAAATCTTCCCAGGAGGTAGATATACAGGCCTTCAGCATGGTAAGAATCACAGAGTCTGGCAACCCTAGTCTCTCAGAACCTGGATTGTAACCGCCAAACCATCAAGCCAGTGGTGGTAGAGCAAGGTGGAAAATATCTCTAAGGACAGATTATCTTTCCATTGGCGCAGTCGCCAAAGCACAGTCGAGACCAGTCGCATCACAGCAGTGTACCGGGACGACAAGGCCAGTCTGGGGCCACCAGAATGACCAAAACCCCATATGCCTCTGCCCTGTTAAGCAGATGAGGGAGAAACAGAAGAGGGAGAAACAGAAGAGGGACACCATAAATAAAAGGTGATACAGGCTCTACGATGCCACCACAGAGTCTGGTGCTTCTGTCAAAGGATCTATTGCTCTCACCACACACTCTTGTTGAGACAGGACTCCAGAAGTCCACTGTCAGTGTGTCCCACTGCAGACAAAGCTGTCGAAACACTTCCAAGTGTAGAGGCCCAGATCCAGCATCGCGACTGAGGTAAACTGCCTGCCGTGTGAAACAAACATACACAATGGAGAAGACCACACATGAAGATCTGCCCACCGGTGGAATCTGGAGGCCTCCAGCTCTGCTGCCTCACCTTCCGTGTGACCTCGATGGTCGACCTAGGCTACCACTGTGGCATTGTCCAATCGAATTCTGACTAGACGGCCATGAAGACTGTCCACTGCTGTAGACATAGCTCGATCACCCAAAGCTCCAGGACATAGAGCATTAGACAAGGCTCCAACAGTGCTCAGTAGCCTTGAGCTGTCCTCGACCTGACAGACATCTGTATGGACCACTATCCAATGCAGCGCAAGAAGCGACTTCCCATCCAAAAAGAGGGAGACCAAAGAGGCCCTGCCCCCCTGTTCCAGCTGCTCTAATTGAGGATACTTGTCCTGCTTGAACATGATTTCATTATGCAGACTACTTGTGTGGAACTATGCATACAGGACCACCATAAAAAGGTGGATACTACGAGACCCAGAACCCAAATGCAGAATCGCAGAAAGCCCGCCTGCAGGGCAGTAGCAGCCACATCACCGACTCAAGCTTTTGAAGCTTGATCAGCAGAAGGAACATTGAGGCATGTGCTTAGTCAAGGACCAGACCCAGATACTCAGCCTCTTTGTCAGGGCCAGGGCATACTTCTTGAGACGCCGAACCCATCCTAAGCCCTGCAGACTGCATATCGGGGACATCACGTTGTCCATCAGCACAGCATGAGTCTCCATGGAGAGGAGAAGATAGTCCATAGAGCAATTTATGGCAATCCCCCATTGTCTCAGAAATGCAAAGGACCAGAATCAACACTTTGGTAAAATCCAAGGAGTGGAGGCCAGGTCAAAGAGGAGCAACACATAACGTTAATGCATGTCCTCAACAGCAAAGTGTAAAAAGCACTGATGTCTAGTACAGATGTGGAGGTGCAGGTATGCAGCCTTGATAACTATGAAAGTCAAAAAAATTCCTTTGAGGAACAAAGGCCACCACTGAATGGATGGATGCCAGCTTGCACTACTGCACCTTCCCGAGGCAAGTCAGGGTCATGAAGCCCAGAATGGGACAAACTCCTTCCTTCTGCAGAACCCTAACCCAGATGCAGTGAAAATCTTGAAACCTCTCCAAACCGAAACTACGGCTATCAGGCCTTAGGAGAAGCAAACTCAGAAATGAGGGTTTGATAGAAGGAACTACTCTGGTGGGGATGAAAAAATCCATTATATGGCCTGACAAAAGCAGTACACAGAAAGCAGCAATGTCCTCGAATCCATGATCCGATAATGGGTGACATCCAACCTGGTAAACCGGTGGGGGCAAGCCTTCATGTTCATGCTAACCTCCCTTCAACACTACTTTATCTCATTTGTTTTCTTGATTTTCAGCACACAAGGGTACTTGCAGCACTATATTTCTTCTATATTTGTGAACTCTCTGCTTCTTTGATAGTTTCAAATCGCATGACAAGTCGCACCCTATTGTCCGCAATGGAAGCGGTCATATCGGTGCGATTCTGACTCCATCAGAGCTGTGTATGGTAGCCAATCGGCTTCTAACTCCGATTGTTCAATTAAGCTTAAACAAAGAACCTGGAAGTTGATTGGTTACAATGCAGAATTGCACTAGATTTTGCACTCTCCAGTTTTAGTAAATTAACCCCCAAGTGTCAACTAGACTCTGCCTTTTATATTTATTAGATAGGCAGCCTAACAGCAAACTTGAGAAGTGGGAATGGCAGGTTGACAATTTGTGAGAAAGCGGCTAATCGTAAGTCTGCAACAGGAAGTAGTCACAGGCAGGTCATCCAGGAAAGAAACTGCAACAAATTAAAAAAAAAAAAACAAACAAAAAAAAAACGGCATGTCTAAAGCATCTGTGAACTGTATGAAACTAAGACGGGCATTATATCTAAAGGGTCATAATTACATAAAAATGTCACATTTATTCCAATAAAAGTGTGCCAAATACATTTTTTAGAGCAATTCCCCTGCAGTCACAGACTGCAATACCTCCAGAGCAGAAGGGCAGGGCAAGGGACATGTTCTGTTGTGCCTTGCCTGTCTCACCAACTTGCAGCAGCTGGGGAAGCTTGGATCACTCTCTCCGTAGCTTGCAAGTGCTCTGTGATTAGGGAGGCATTGCTTGCTTAATCCTAAGCGTGCTAACAGTACTGCTAAGTTCTTTTAGCTACTGCCTGAAAGAACTGACAGCAGCTCCTGTTAGGAGTCATGCTGTCAAAAGTTAGAGCACAAGCACACAGCAGAGATATTATACAGAGAAAGATCCATTCCTATCCAGCTGTTGAATGGACAGAGTGACACAGTGGAGGGTCACTCTTTGCATAGGACACAATGTGTAATACACTTTTAAAAAAGTGTGACTCCTGACATTCCAACCAGGGCAAAACAGGGGACATGTCAGCCTGTGAATGGGACGTCAGATATGCCCGTCAGGAGAGCAAAGTGCCCTGTGCAGAAAATATATGTCTGCGGCTTTCTTCTATTGAACTTACTGCATCAGATGTGCAGTATCCTTTTTGTACATTTGGGGCTGGGCAGGAGACATAGGAGAAAAGCTGACCACAGCTGATACAGGCATGCTGTGCGTAGGCACAGTGTTCTGTAACTCCAAGACCAGATACACAAACTTACCATCAGCATGGCTCTGCTTCTCTGGGTGGCACAGCCAGATTTAAAGAGGAAGCAACGTGAACTACTAGTATCAGCAGTTATTTTAAAAGAAAAAAATACATAATAAATTAAAATATTTAAAAAAAATAACAGGCTAGATTCATCAACATCTGTATGGATTCACAAACACACAAAACACATATATGTTAATGTTTCGGATAATATACACTTTTAGTAAACTGCATACGAGACATGATGCCAGACATACTGTAAAATAGACTGGGTCGCATACATCTCAATTTAAAAGAGTGCTGTACCATCTTTGCTTGGGCAAAGTAAATTATATCATGGCCTTAACCTTGTCAGAACGTATTAAAAAAAAATAATTATATTATATATATATATATATATATATATACAGTCATGGCCGAAATTGTTGGCACCCTTGATATTTTTCCTGAAAATCAAGTATTTCACACAAAAAAGGTATTGCATTAACACATGTTTTGCTATACACATGTTTATTCCCTTTGTATGTATTGGAACAAATATAAAACAGAGGCAGAAAAGCAAATATGACATAATGTCACACAAAACCCCAAAAATGGGCTGGACAAAAGTATTGGCACCCTTAACTTAATATTTGGTTGCACACCCTTTGGAAAACATAACTGAAATCAGTCGCTTCCTATAACCATCAATAAGCTTCTGACACCTCTCACCCGGAATTTTGGACCACTCTTCCTTTGCAAACAGCTCCAGGTCTCTCTTATTGGAAGGACACCTTTTCCCAACAGCAATTTTAAGATCTCTCCACAGGTGTTCAATGGGATTTAGATCTGGGCTCATTGCTGGCCACTTCAGAACTCTCCAGCGCTTCTTTGCCATCCATTTCTGAGTGCTTTTTGACGTATGTTTGGGGTCATTGTCCTGCTGGAAGACCCAGGATCTTGGACGCAAACCCAGCTTTCTGACACTGGGCCCTACAGTGCGACCCAAAATCCTTTGGTAATCCTCAGATTTCATGATGCCTTGCACACAGTCAAGGCACCCAGTGCCAGAGGCAGCAAAACAACCCCAAAACATCATTGAACCTCCACCATATTTTACCGTAGGTACTGTGTTTTGTTCTTTGTAGGCCTCATTCCGTTTTCGGTAAACAGTAGAATGATGTGCTTTACCGAAAAGCTCTATCTTGGTCTCATCTGTCCACAAGACGTTTTCCCAGAAGGCTTTTGGCTTACTCAAGTACATTTTGGCAAACTGTAGTCTTGCTTTTTTATGTCTCTGTGTCAGCAGTGGGGTCCTCCTGGGTCTCCTGCCATAGCGTTTCATTTCATTTAAATGTCGACGGATAGTTCGCGCTGACACTGATGCTCCCTGAGCCTGCAGGACAGCTTGAATGTCTTTGGAACATGTTTGGGGCTGCTTATCCACCATCCGGACTATTCTGCGTTGCAATCTTTCATCAATTTTCCTCATCCGTCCACGACCAGGGAGATTAGCTACAGTGCCATGGGTTGCAAACTTCTTGATAATGTTGCGCACTGTGGACAAAGGCAAATCTAGTTCTCTGGAGATGGACTTGTAACCTTGAGATTGTTGATATTTTGCCACAATTTTGGTTCTCAGGTCCTCAGACAGTTCTCGTCTCCTCTTTCTGTTGTCCATGCTTAGTGTGGCACAGACAGACACACAATGCAAAGGTTAAGTGAACGTCTCTCCTTTTTATCTGCTTTCAGGTGTGATTTCTATATTGCCCACACCTGTTACTTGCCCCAGGTGAGTTTACAGGAGCATCACATGCTTGTAACATTCTTATTTATCCGCAGTTGTGAAAGGGTGCCAATACTTTTGTCCAGCCCATTTTTGGAGGTTTGTGTGACATTATGTCGAATTTGCTTTCTTTCCTCCCTTTTTTTGTTTTGTCCCAATACACACAAAGGGAATAAACATGTGTATAGCAAAACATGTGTTAATGCAATACGTTTCGTGAGAAATACATGATTTCCTGGAGAAATATCAAGGGTGCCAACAATTTCGGCCATGACTGTATATATATATATATAATGTTGCATTTATCTGGTTGGTTAGCTAATACATATGTACACAGTACTGCCTCTTTTAAATGGCAGCACTGAAATGATAAATGAATTATTGTATATTGTTTGAATCTACTCAGGTTCACTGTTGTATTAACGGCGGGTACTAACGACGACTAAAAATGCCTTTAAACAAGAAATATTGCAATCTGTAATAAATTACTTCCACCTAGAATCCTTGGTGTCACACAAGTCCCTTTGGGACCTTGATAACTCTTGTACTTGGAATTATTTTTCCTGTTTTTAGCCACAAAGGTACAGCATAAGAATGTAATATTGATGCAGTGCAAGTGTGAGCAGACATCACAGCTGGCACAGCTATTAAATTTTCTTCATCAATGCATTTGCTGCAGAATCCATCCTACACTACTTCAGATACATCCCAAAGCAACTGCAGGGTAACTAGTAATAAAAGTTGTACCATCATGCTTTTGTTTTTTTTTAACACAGAAGATACAATTTCAGAAGCACCATTTTGCATGAAGCACTTGGTCCCACTACTTTCTGACCATACTGCTAGCAATGAGCAAGCAATGTGAGTGACAGCACTGGTTTCTAGCAGAAGTTACAACTCTTTAGACCAGCACTGCCATTCACAACAGATCAGGCAGCGTTGTGTGCATCTGCGACTGCTTGTAAATATTCACAGCCATGTCATATAGCGCTGCGAGGTTGTGTTATTTAAGTGATCTTTTACTATTATAAAGGAACAGGTGGCTATGTCAAACACTGCACCAACCCAAACAGTGCTGACTGTTAATTCATAATAGTAAAAGAATGCTTAGTGTGTCGGGGCTGTGGGATTTTTCTACTGGGGCTGTGAATGTTTACAAGCATCTACAGATAGATCACACAGCCCAGCAGTGAAAAATTACCTTTACTACTATAACAAGCAGACCTGTCAGGGCTCTATGATAAAGCTGCAACGCTCTGTATATATACTAGCAGCCAGCAGCTCTATCACACAGCCCTGCAGCATTGATTAAAGCATTTGTAAGGGTAATTGTGTGCCCCCGAAGCAAGGCACTTTTTATGGGGGCACACCTGCGGCCTTGATTCCAAGCCAGGTTGTGTGCATCTATTGACACACTGCGGCTCAGCCTCACCACCTGCTCAAAGGATTTGACTGACAGCAGCAGAGCCAATGGCAGGGAAAGCATTAAGATAAAATATGTCCAGACTTTAAAAACACTTTAATTATTTGTAATAGTATAAAACAATCAAATTAGACAGGGGAAAGTGCATGCGTGTGTGTGGGGGCATAAAGTGTTACTGAACTCAGGACCCTGCATTCACTATATCTGATGTCCCACAGTACACAGAACACGAAAATGCAATTATTTTAGGAACTAGAAACTGCTAAATACCTTTTCTCTTCAGCAGTATATAGCAGTCATGTGACTTCTATCAGTTTCCAGCTGAGCACTGGTTAAAGCTTGTAGGAGGAGTTTTCATTCTCCTCTTACTGCCCCAGGAGGCTGCAAAACCCTTTGTGTCTTGTGACTTCAGCAAAGCACTGGTTAAAGCTTGTAGAAGGAGTTTTCTTTCTGCTCTAGGAGGATGCAAAACCCTTGACCCTCTGTCTGGACAGTACTGATCGGCCCTTTGCCAATCACATGCACTCTCCAAAGAAAACAAAAAAAAACTCTAGCAGTACAAACCAAATTGAGCATGTGACTCCTAGAGCTCTCTGCTATCAGCAGATGGATTGGAAACAGAAGAAGAAGGGAAGGATCAGAGAAGACAGGATCATACAGCCTTTTTATATAATGTGGAGGAGGTAAAAACCTTCTGTGTGCATCAGCTAACTCCCCCCCGGCCAAGGGCTCCCACTGCTGTCAATCACAGCTAGTGAGCCAATGAGGAGAGAGGGGGCGGGGCAAAACCTTGGCTCTGCTTGTGCATGGACATGCAGAGCATTGGCTCAGGAGAGAGCTTGCTTGGGTGCCCTCAGAGCAAGCTGCTTACCTAGGGGCACTCAGAAGGATGGAGGGGCGCTAGGAGCGCCAGCAGGGGACCTGAGAAGGATCGGGCTGCTCTGCACAAAACCACTGCACAGAGCAGGTAAGTATGACATGTTTGTTCTTCGTTTTATTTGCCCTTAATATCACTTGAGTGCTGGCTGCATCTCCCCCCACAAACACCAATAAACTGGGCTTCAGACTTGGGTGGAGGGTAAGGCCAGCACTCAAAGAAAGAAGAGCTTTTAATCCACAACCAGGTCACCAAACAGAACTGACCAAGCGCTATATCCACATTTTGGTGGACAAAACTTCTGGTGAGAGTTCTTTAAGACAAGCCTGGGGCCTCATTTTAGAATTTGAAAATCTAATACTGGGTTTTCTACAGCCACTAACATTTTTTTATATTATCAGTGTGCAAGATAAAAGGTTTTTCGTTTTCTGGCAAGTCATATATTCGTATATCTGAATTGGCTCTGTGGTCAGGGTTAACAATTAACTGTACATTTTTTAAACTACCCCTAAAAACAGCATTTTATATTTGACTGCACTTACCTTTCCAAAAGAACCTTGTCCAAGTACTTTCAAAAGGACAAAGTGCGACTGATCAGCCTTCTCAGAGCCTTCTTTGACATGGTGAGTAATATCGATTTCCTTTACTACCACCTCATCCTGCATTAAAAGAAAATAAAAAAATAAGCAGTTGCTTTAGTGGAAGTGAAAGTAAGGGTGAAATGTACTGGTCCAAGGTACCAATAGAGTGTTGCCTGGGACTGGCCACCAACTGAATAGGCAGTAACATTTACAATGTTATAAAACGATAGCAAATGTCCAATTACAAACAGGCCCTGACGTTTCCACACTACCTTTAAACACTTAGCAAATTGTCTAGTAATTAGGCTTGTTATCAGTTTGTGGTAAGCCTCAAATCACACCTGCCTAGCATGTCATCTATTATAAATATAGAAAAATTAAAATACATAACTGAATTCTACTGTACTGTGCATCCAAATTAAAAAAAAAAAAAAAACAAGACAAGTAATAATGTGTTAGACATAGTACATTTAAAAAAGCAAAATATGAAGAAATAAGCAGTTTTATCTGCTTTCCTTAAATCTACTAGCAGCATATTAGGTTATACATAAAACACATCTGCACACCACAAGGAAATATCTTTAAAGTAAATTTAGGCATCACACACCTCTTCTCAAAAACACAGGAAGTGGTAAATACATGAACCAGTGCATACAGCAACTTAAATACATAACTTTCCATAGTTAGAATGAATTTTATCATTTTATTAGTCCACTTTTGCAGACCAGCCTTTAGGTTGATAACGTGGTGATGCTACATTAGCAAAAAAGTCCTGCTACTAACCTCATTGGTGTGTTGGTCTGTATCGGGTAGTGGAGGACATCGAGGTTTGTCCCTGTGTTTTTTTTGTATCCAAACAGAAAAGAAGGTCAAAAATCCGGGAATCCTAACCTCCTTCTCCATGGGCCCAATGCCCACATCGAGGACAGTAAGTGCAGGAAGAAAGATTTTCTTGAAAATCTTTAAACCTTATTTACACTCTTGTCAATTTCTTTCTGAAGAAACTGAAAGCAGCTTCTGATACTTAAGAGTCTGATTAAGCTTCCGCTACCTCAACCTCAACAGCAAAGAGATTATGTGAACCAATGAGATGACACACTACATTGAACATCCTCTTCCATTACCAGTACATGGCCCTATTTATTAATAACTTGCAAAACAGCAGTGCTACTTCCTCACTGGTTTTCTGATAGAATCTTTAGTGATCCCTATATAGCCAAGGAAAATAAGTACAGCTGAAAAATGGAGAAACTAATAAAGGAAAGCAGTGAATGAATTTGAAACAAAAAAAAAAAAAAAGAAGAAGAAGTAGGAAAATAGAATCTCAGGTAATTTTCTAGCAGATTGCCTTACAGTAAAGTGATAAGTTATTTATGTAGGGTGTGTGTGAGAGATATCTAAATTGAGTAATATATGTTTAAACAAGATGTTATTTAATTTGGAAAAAAAAATGTATCACTGAATAATCTTTTATAATTGCACTGAAAAGCAAAAACAAAATGGTACACTAAAAATGCCCAGTGGAATATAAATCATACACACAAGAGCTGGTAAGCGGGCTGCCGGACCTCTTGAGAATGTCCATTTGAGACAAACGTGCGTCAGATCAGAACCTGTGCTGAAGTCATCGAAATGAGTGGTGCTGCATACCTTTTTGACAAGTTTATCATATTGCAAAGATTTTAAGTAGATACACAGCTATTTCTTTAATAAACCTAACAGTTTTACACTATTGGAGGCATTTATGTTTCCTTTGCCGGATTTTCCTCAGTAGAGCTAAAGAGGATATACAAATCTGTCTCCTGTTGGTATGCCCTATGGTTCCCAATGGTTGAATGATCCATCATTACAAGGCTCAGGCACTTCTGAGCTTTTACAGACCACCTATAATTTGGGGTCTTTTGATCTGGTAAGAGGCTCTGTATGTTTTGGTGGTGGGATTCACTGGTGGCATTCCAAATAAGGATTCTTTTGGATGGACTCAAAAGGACTATTCATATTTAACACATCAATTTATTTTGAATTTGTTTTCACTAACGGTATCAGTGATATTTTATTAGTACAGTGAATATAAAAAGTCTACACACCCCTGTTAAAATGTTAGGTTTCTGTGATGTAAAAAAATGAAACAAAGATAAATCATTTCAGGACCTTTTCCACCTTTAGGCTCCATGCACACGGGGCGTTTTAAGAACGCTGGTAACGTTAGCTGTGTAAAGTCACGTTAAAAATGTGAGTTTTTCAGCGGTTTTTAGCATTCTTCCATTAGTGTTTAGCGGCATTTTGCCAGTCAAAAAAAAAGTCCAAAAACGTTGGTTTGCCACCATTTACCACGTTTTTCACTGTTAGAGAGTTTTTTCAGCTAAAAAACTCCTCTAGAAACCCACTAGTCCTGGGTTTTTTTTCCAGTCAAAAAATGTTGATTACAGCCTATGTGTGCATGGACACATAGGATAAATTGCCGGGGAGTTTACTGGCTGTAGAAAAAAACGTCAAAAGCCAAAAACAGCAGCTGTAAAAACGTCTAGTGTGCATGAGAACTTAATGTGACCTATAAACTGTACAACTCAGTTGAACAACAAACTGAAATCTTTTAGGTGGAGGGAAGTAAAAATTAAAAAAACTAAAAATATATTTTTGCATAAGTGTGCACACCCTTAAATACTTTGTTGAAGCACCTTTTGATTTTATTACAGCACTCAAGTATTTTTGGGTATGAATCTATCAGCCTGGAACATCTTGACTTGGCAATATTTGCCCACTCTTCCTTGCAAAAACACTCCAAATCTGTCAGATTGTGAGGGCATCTCCTGTGCACAGCCCTCTTCAGAACACCCCACAGATTTTCGATCGGATTCAGGTCTGGGCTCTGGCTGGTCCATTCCAAAACTTTAATCTTCTGGTGAATCCATTCCTTTATTGATTTGGAAGTATGCTTTGGGTCGTTCTCATGCTGAAAGATGAAGTTCCTCTTCATGTTTAGCTTTCTAGCAGAAGTCTGAAAGTTTTGTGTGAATATTGACTGGTATTTGGAACTGTTCATAATTCCCTCTAAATTGACTAAGGCCCCAGTTCAAACTGAAGAAAAACAGCCCCAAAGCATGATGCTGCCACCACCATGCTTCACTGTGGGTATGGTGTTCATTTGGTCATGTGCAGTGTTGTTTTTGCGCCAAACATATCCTTTGGAATTATGGCCAAAAAGTTCAACCTTGGTTTCATCAGACCATAACACATTTTCCCTCATGCTTTTGGGAGACTTCAGATGTGTTTTTGTGAAATTTAGCCGGGCTTGGATGTTCTTCTTCCTAAGAAAAGGCTTCCGTCTTGCCACTCTACCCAATAGCCCAGACATATGAAGAATAAGGGAGATTGTTGTCACATGTACCACACAGCCAGTGCTTGCCAGATATCCCTGCAGCTACTTTGATGTTGCTGTAGGCCTCTTGGCAGCCTCCCAGACCAGTTTTCTTCTCGTCTTTTCATCAGTTTTGGAGGAATGTCCAGTTCTTGGTAATGTCACTGTTGTGCCATATTTTCTCCACTTTATGATCACTGTCATCACTGTGTTCCATGTGATGCCTTGTAAATTATTTTGTACACTTTTCCTGACTGATACCTTTTACCAGTGAGATCCCTCTGATGCTTTGGAAGCTCTCTGCGGACCATGGCTTTTGTTGTAGGAAGCGACTAAGAAAATGTCAGGAAAGACCTACCAGAACAGCTGAATTTTATTTGGAGATAATCAGAGGCACTTTAAATGATGGCAGGTATGTACTGACTCCTTATTTAACATGATTTTGAATGTGATTTCTTAATTCTGAACACAGATACATTTCTATTTATAAGAGGGTGTGCACAATTCTGCAACCACATTATTTTAGTTTTTTACTTTTACTCCTAAACTACCGGGAACAAGATATGCTGACGGCCGTGCGGAATTCACCTAAGGTTTCCTTTGAAAATGCTAAGATTTCTCTGTATCCTGATTATTCCTCTGAAGTGTAGCAATGCCAGTGCTCTTTCATTGAGATTTGCAAACGTCTCCGAGAGTGTGGCCTGAAGTACAGCTTCTTATACCCGAGCATACTTTAGATCCTAGATGGCGGTACCACCAGAAATTTTGATACTCCTACTGCGGTGGACACTTGGCTGGACAACTGCTAGGGCATTGGATTCCAAGAGTCCTGTAAATTCTCGGTTTTCTTTTCCCCTTATTCCCCTTGCCTTCTCTACACTCCTTACCCTGTTTGGACCTCTCTTCTGTGCCCTTCGTCTTTCATCCAACTCTGTTACATAATTGGAGTTTCTCTCTCTTATTCTGAGCTGGAGGCTATCCTTCATGTACTAAATTTGGAGAAACCCATATTGGAACTGTACCGATACCTTCTTGTGGCGGGCCAGCCCTGAATTGGCACCGCGACAACAGAAATGGAGAGTGAATATCCCTAGTATGGGTGATGACTGGTCTGAGATTTGGGATTCTCCCTTTTATCTCCTAGTCTCTGCCAGAGATAAATACAATTTAAAATTCTACTCCGGCTGCATAGAATGAACCCTTTCCTTCCTCCAACATGTTGGCGTTGTTCACATCATACTGAGGAATTCTTTCATATATTTTGGTCTTACCCTGCTATTGTGCCATTTTGGCAGGAAGTGTTACAAACAACTGGAGATATAGCACAAATTACAGTACCCCTTGACCCGAAGTATTGCCTAATAGAGCTGGTAGAACCCTTAGCTCCCGCAGTGGCTAAACGCACCCTCCTTAATACACTTATTTTATGCACGTAAAACAATTACTTTGTGCTGGAAGAAACCCTCTCCTCCTACAATAACTTTCTGGAAACATTTAGTAAATTCCAAACTGCCTCTATATCAAACTACCTATGCTAATAGAGGATGCCCCTGTAAATTTCACAAAATCTTGTCTTGCTGGCAAGATAATGCCTCCACCACCACCATGGCAGATGATAGGAGGAATTAGAATTGTATGTAGTTATTTGCTGTGTTTTCTCTTACTTGTAAAGGGTACCTTCCTTGTTTTCGGGGTCTCTACATTTGACTGTATTCATTGAAGCCTTGCATCTTGCATGTTCTGTACCCCCCTTCCCCCCCGGGTTTGATTTTAGTTAGTTTTGGTGTTGGTTTTGTTGGGCCAATTGCCCTGCTCCTGGGCAATGGAGCCTGGCTGAATGTTATTGCCAGTGTATTTACTCCGCCTAGGTGCACCATACAGCCTGCTGCTGACATTAATGAATGTGCGCTGCTGTACTCATGTATACAACGGTGCTATCACATACACAATGTATTGGCTTATGCAAAAAATAAAAAAAAAACTTTCTATTTTTTGCAGTCACACACTACTAATTTTTAAAGATAAATATAACTCAATTAACAGCACTAATATTTCACAATGTATGCAAAAATTCTAAGTGTCCTCTAAATGTGAAAAAAAAATTCAAATATGGCAGCCGATTCACCAATAGTTGTACATAGAAACCAATGTAAACAGTCCTTCACTGTAAGTAGTACTATTTTGTAGACCCACCCCCTCAGAAGGGTATTTGAATACTTATATGTTTGTTACATTTTGTGAAGTTTAAATGGGGGATGGTTATAAAAATGGGCAAAATCTCCTTTTGCTTCCTAACACTGGGTGTTGATTTTCTCAATATCACTAGACGGAGCCATGGATGAATTATGGAGAAAATAGGAGAGATTATGTATGTTAGAGGACATAGAGTCCTAAATAGGAATATACACCTCCTATAACACTCATTGGCTCTTTTTTAGTGACATAGGGATTCATTTATACATTTCCTAGGAATATTGTGTTTTTAGGTTTACTAGTGCTTTATAATGTAAACCGCAGCAGAATATACAGCCAGTGTAATCCGTTTATCACATTGCCTTCATTATTAGCACCGGTGGCCATTTTGTTGTGCCCATCCAATTAGAGCATTTATGCTCCAATATAATTTGTCTGGAAATGGTCAGTACTTCCTGAAAACGCCGCTCTGGTGAAATGTACATAGAAGCGCCGGGGCTGTCACGTCCAGGTCCCATATGACGTCACGTCCGGCCCACGGAACGAAGGCTTGGAACGCACATCGGTCAACGGAGGGGGTGCGGTGACTAACATTCAATATAGGCTGTATAGGCCCCCCTACTACTTGATAATATACAGTTGCAAGAAAAAGTATGTGAAACCCTTGGGATTACGTGGAGTTTTGCATGAATTGGGCATAAAATGTGCTCTGAACGTCATCTAAGTCACAACAATAGAACACAGTCTGCTGAACATAATACTACACAAACATTAGATGTTGCCATGGTTTAATTGCACATAATATGTAAACATTCACAGTGCAGGGAGGAAAATGTATGTGAGGCCCTAGCTTAATGACTTCTCCCAGAGCTAATTGGAGCCAGGAGTGAGCCAACCTTGACTCCAATCAGTGTGATGATATTGGATGTGTTGCTGACAGCTGTCCTGCCCTTAAAAAACACACACCTGTTTTGGGTTTACTGGTTTCAAGAAGCACTGTCTGATGTGAACCATGCCTCGCAGAAAAGAGCTCTCAGAAGACCTACGATCAAGAATTGTTGACTTGCATGAAGCTGGAAAGGGTTACAAAAGTATCTCCAAAAGCCTTGATGTTCATGTGTCCACGGTAAGACAGACTGTCTACAAATGGAGAAAGTTTAGCACTGGTGCTTCTCTCCCTAGGCGTGGTCGTCCTGTAAAAATGACTGCAAGAGCACAGCGCAGAATGCTGCATGAGGTAAAAAAGAATCCCAGAGTGTCAGCTAAAGACCTACAGAAATCTCTGGCACATGCTAACATTTTTGTTGACACATCTACAATAAGGAAAACATTAGACAAGAATGGAGTACATGGGAGGACACCACGGAGGAAGCCATTGCTGTCCAAAAAGAATATTGCAGCACGTTTGAAGTTTGCAAAAGAGCACCTGGATGTTCCACAGCACTACTGGCAAAATATACTGTGGACAGATGAAACCAAGATTGAGTTGTTTGGGAAGAACACACAACACTATGTGTGGAGAAAAAAAGGCACAGCACACCAACATCAAAACCTCATCCCCACTGTAAAACATGGCGGAGGGAGCATCATGGTTTGGGGCTGCTTTGCTGCCTCAGGGCATGGACGGATTGTTGTCATTGATGGGAAAATGAATTCCAGAGTTTATCAAGACATTTTGCAGGAAAACGTACGACCATCTGTCCGCCAACTGAAGCTCCGCACAGGATGGGTGATGCAACAGGACAATGACCCAAAGCATACAAGTAATTCAACAAAACAATGGCTGCCACAGCACAGAATACGCCTTCTGGAGTTGCCCAGTCAGAGCCCTGACCTCAACCCGATTGAAATGCTGTGGCATGACCTTAAGAGAGCGATTCACACCAGACATCCCAAGAATATTGCTACACTGAAACAGTTTTGTGAAGAGGAGTGGACCAAAATTACTCCAGATCATTGTGCAGGTCTGATCTGCAAGTAAAGGAAACGTTTGGTTGAGGTTATTGCTGCCAAAGGAGGGTCAACCAATTATTAAGTCCAAAGGTTCACATACTTTTTCCTCCCTGCACTGTGAATGTTTACATGTTATGTGCAATTAAACCATGGCAACATCTAATGTTTGTGTAGTATTATGTTCAGCAGGCTGTGTTCTTCTATTGTTGTGACTTAGATGACGTTCAGAGCGCATTTTATGCCCAATTCATGCAAAAGGCCACGTAATCCCAAGGGGTTCACATACATTTTCTTGCAACTGTATATTACCGGCTTTGGGAAAGCCATCCTGACTCAGGTATATGAGAGCGGCTCATACAACATCAGACATCCCCTTGATAATGTCACTGATGAAGAAACGTGTAGGGGACAGAGCCCAACACTTTGAGCAGTATTGCATTGTATCTGTGTATGTGTCTGTGCTGAGGGAGTGGCGAGGAGCTGAGCGGCTAACAGATCTCTTGTTCTCATTGCTGATCCAGTGCCTTATTATTGCAGCTTGATTCCTGCTACGTGCCTGCTATTTTTTTTAAAGACCAAGTTTACCTTTGGAACCTGTTACATGTTCCACCTGTATTTAGGGTATAACATTAAATATGTTCCAGTTCCTGCCTCAACCCCCCTCCATGACAGCGAGTGGGGAATATTCTGCCCACACTTGCTGTCACAATTTGAAAACAGCGTGGTCATGCAGGGCTCCACTCACACAGCCGCATCATTCAGAGTTTTGTGAATGATTGAACAAGTACCATTGGCTACCAAGGCAAACAGCTTGTAGTTCTCAAAGAGCTGCGAGGGCGCTGGTGAGCACTCTTAGTTCTTCGATTCGTCCTGCAATTTAGTAAATGCCTGGCTATATGAGAGATATGGGTAGACAGTGTACTGAGAGTCTGCAGGAGCCTGGCACTGTATAATGCATAAGCTCTGTCTTTAGTGTGAAACGTGTTTACCTGCCAGTCCCCCACTGTAATTCCACTGTTTGTATTGTTTTTTTTCTTGGTTCAATAAAGTGTATTTTTTGGAGTGCAGCCAATCGGACGTCCTTTGTTCTCATCTATGCAGCACACAAGCTGGGAGAGCACCTACAGGAGGAGTTGTGCTTGGAGACTGGGAGTCCCTCTACCTTGAGAAGTGGTAAACATATAAGCCTGGCATTGTACCCGTGATCTGCTGACGGTGGGTGTAATGCTTTACAGGCTCCAGTGAAAAAAAATTATAAAAAAATTAAAAATGCACTTTTTTTACCTGCAAAAAGATGAGCATTTATTTGATTTCTAAGAGGTAAACTTATCCTTTAATTATTGAGAGTATATTTGGCCTGTGTCTAATAACGTTATTTGAATGATATCACACTATGAGTTTTTTGGCATTCATAAGTTTGTCCTGGGATTGAGGAGTGGGAGGTGGAAAGAGCAATACCTAAAAGGACAGAGCTAATTTGATCACCATCTTTGTTAAGATCAGACAAGCTGTGTTGCCTAATCTGAAACCAGATTGGCATGCACTTTTGGTATGTCCACTTCCTGATTGAGGTGAAGGGACTTCTATGTACAACTATCAGGGAATTGGTTGCTACATTTGAATGTATTCTTTGCCATTAAGGCTTGGTTCACACCTATGCAGTTTTCTGTTGATCCGTTTTATAATGCTTTTTGAATTGTGCTTTGTGTTTTTAGCGCATTTTGCGTTTTGTTTTCAGCCTTTTTTTTTTTAATTTATTAAAAGTGGGAATTATGTTGCAGGGAAGGAAAACCCCCCCCCACAAAGAACGGAAAAAGCACGGCAAAAACGCACTACATGCATTTCAACAGCTTCTCCATTGAACTCTGGTGTAGCTGTTTTTTAAAAAAAAAGCCCCTGAACCTTTCCAAAAACTCAGCAGCTCAAAAAAGCATAGATGTGAACATGTCCCCTAGGAAACCATGTTAAATGGATTGTAGTGCATTTCTGCAAAAAGTAAAAAAGCACTAAAATACGCACTGGTGTGAAAATCAGGCCTTAGAGGACACTGAAATACGAGTGATGTGTTAAATAAGGGGGGGGGGGGGGGGAGGATATGAATGTCATGAGACTTCTATCCCCTCTTATTGTCTTCATATTGCCAGCCCCCCTTCTGGCAATACAGAATTTAATGTTGTCTTCTGACAATACAAAATTTAATGTTGTCTTCTTTCGGCAAAGTGTTCAGTGTGTTGGATCATATCAGGCACGGACACTGGGGGGCATTGTTCCAAATTCTGCAAAAATAATGTTTAAAAAATATGAAAAATGAAATCTTGCATATTTACTATTTCAAGCCAGCAGCTGAAGATCTAGGTTAGGGCTTGATGAATTCCAAGAGCCAGGTAGCCAATGGCCCTTTAAAATTACAGCTGGCACCTAACTTTTGAGGTTTCTCTGTCAATTGAGCTGGCTTCTAAAAACAATCCTGCTGGCTCCTAAATCCCATACTAATTTGGTCACTCCTGGTTGAAGCTCTTTTCCATGTTTACCAGACTAATCATGAAGTGAAACTGTCACAATGGATATAAAGCAGTTGCCATGGCTTACCGCATGCACTTCCTCATAGTCAACAGATACTGCCATAAGTAGCTGTGAGAGTTAACAGCAGCTGCTGCTACTGAGAAAAGTTGGCGGTTTGCATTCCCGCTTCTGCCCTCTCCACCATTCACAGAAATTATATTATTACATAATGCATGGATTTCTGTGAAAGGGTGGTGGAGATCCTGTCATTTTCACTGCTTCACCTCACATTAAAAGAAAGCCATGCAATAGGGGAGTGCAGTAACACCCATTCTGTGAAACGTAGAGAGGAAAGAACGGCGTAAATGAGCAGTGCTACTTTTCTTAGTTGCAGCAGCTACAGTTATTCCTACAGAGCCAGGAGACAATCGCTCTGGACAGAATCTGGCAACTGTCAAGAGGAACAGCAGGGGTGATTTATGGCAGGAGGACCTGCCTGCAGGTAATGGGATACACCAATAAAACAAACAAAAGCAACTGCTTCCAGAGCCACAGGCAATAAACATAAAAATTAAGACTGACCTTTAGCTAACATCACATACTGTCAGACATTGCAAAAACGTTAAAATGTTATTCATATAGATCAGGGGTCTCCAAACTATGGCCCCCCAGGTGTTGAAGAACTGCAAGTCCCATGAGGCCTTGCAAGATTGACAGCATCAGGCAAGATTCCCAGAGGCAGAGGCATGATGGGACTTGTAGTACAACAGCTAGAGGGCCATAGTTTGACCCCTGATATAGATCAAAGTACCTGCAATAGGATCTTATGTAAGGAGAGACCTCCTTGTACAAAGTATAAAGGGCAAAAACCTTTTTTTTTTTTTTTTTTTTTTTTTTTTGGGGGATAGAGTTCATCACTTTCCGTGACCTTTAGGGACATTCACCCCCCCTATTTGTCTATTTTACCATTATCATCGAAAGTGAAAGAAAATCCCAAATGTTGGGTTGTCCCCAGAAAAGCGATAGAGGGGAAATCTTCCAATAGGGACACTAGTTCTGACCTGGGGGCCCCCAAGGAATGTCATTCATTTACAGTAGTTTTCTTACTTCCTGTTTTGGCTATGGAACAGGAAGCGAAGGTAAATCTCCTCAATGGGACACAGATGGCAAAAAAATGACAGGGGTCAAACACGAACTTATTCCAAAATGGAAAAAAATTTTTGCCTATAGTTCTACTGTAAGCAGGCCATAGATTAATCAAAATTTGGCCAGTTCAGCAAAGGCCAGCCAAATTTCAATATCATCTCTGGGAAGGCTAGTTGTGCAGAAGTTGCTCTCTCGATTGACTTCTGTACAATCAGCCTGATGGAAACTTTTCGCTTGATCAGTGCTATAGGCTACAGTGATTTATTATTTTTTGTTTTTTTTAAACATACTGTCACCAGAGCAGTACAGTGTCACCATAGTGAATGTATTGCTTTTGGAGGGGGGGAGATGCTTTTAAAGTAGTTTTAAAAAAGCTGAAGATTTTTATGCATGTGCTTATCAGCCCACAGCCCCCCTAATAGTCTTATAGACACACAAGAGCCGGCTTGGGAGCAAGCATGTACCAGTGCCTTGCTATGGGGGCGCTGAGCAAGAGGGGAAGGACCAGGAGCATCGGCAGGAGGCCTAAGAGGAGGATAGGGGCTGCTCTGTGAAAAAACACCTTAACAGAGCAGGTAGGTATGACATTTGTTTTATTTATTCAAGGCTTTAATATCAGTTTAAAGTCATCATAACTTTTTATGCAATCATTTTGGACACTCTCCAGCTTCATTCATGCAGCTATTGAGTACTACTGAGTACCATATTATTGCTATGACCAATCAATGAGATCACAGTATTAAGCGATGGCGTCATGAATGACAAGCCACTGTTTACTACTGGTAATGTGTTCACAGTGATCAGAAAGCCCTGTAAATCGGATCTGTGTTCTGCTGTGTCCGGTGGGCATAGCAGTCACAGACCATGCCACGCACAAGCACCGTTTCTGGGAGGACGTACAGGTACGGCCTCTCAGAACGATGCTTTTCTCGCCAGGCTGCTTTTGTAAAATGGCCAGGCAGGAAGTGGTCAAAAAGCATACAAAGGCAATTTTTTTTTCGCTAGAGAAGGTAAAAGGATAGACCTGTTATCAAATTTTTATTGCTGTTTATTCCTCCACTGGGGAGATTCACCACTTTAATTGTCCAAGTGGCCAATATCACTGAGCCAGAAAGTGGGGGGAAAGCTGAAATTTTATAGTCGTTAGCAGAGCAAGATGAAGACGTCATCCAACTGGGACAAAATGTTCTGGAGGCAACTGTCCTAGATGGGATCTCCCCTAACTTTAGGATGATTTCCTCTAATTTTCTGTTAAAGCTGAATTAAGATAAAAATAAAAAAAAATATATATATGCTTATAGATAGGCAGGGGCCATTGTAAGGCTTCAAAAATGAAACAAATCCATCAGAAAGATAGCAGCAACATTAGAAGTGGCCAAATCAACAGTTTGGTACATTCTGAGGAAAGAAGAACACACTGGTGAGCTCAGCAACATAAATGGCATGGAAGTTCATGGAAGACAACAGAGGTGGATGATCACAGGATCCTCTCTATGGTAAAGAAAAGCCATTCACAACATCTAGACAAGTGAAGGACACTCTCCAGGAGGTGGGCGTATCATTGTCAAAGCATGGCTTCCAGTGGCACTGGTCATTGGTGTTTATTGATGTGACAGAAGACAGAAGCAGCCAAATGAATTCTGCAGTCTTTACAGATATACTGTCAGCACAGATTCAGCCAAATGCAGCAAAGTTGATTGGACGGCGCTTCACAGTACAGAAGGACAATGATCCAAAACACATTGCAAAAGCAACCCAGGAGCTTTTGAAGGAAAAGAAGTGGAATATTCTGCAATGGCCAAATCAATCACCTGATCTCAACCCAATCGAGCATGCATTTCACTTGCTGAATGCAAAACAAAAGGCAGAAAGACCCACAAAGAACAACTGAAGACAGCTGCAGTTAAGAGCCTGGCAAAGCATCAGAAAGGAGGAAACCCAGTCTTTGGTAATGTCCATGGGTTCCAAACTTCAGGAAGTCATTGCCAGTTAAGGATTCTCAACAAAGTATTAAAAATTAACATTTTATTTATGATTATATTCAATTGTTCAATTACTTTGAAAAAGGGGGGATGGCTACTCTTAAGAGCTGTAATTCCTAAACCCTTCCTCCAATTTGGATGTACATACCCTCAAATTAAACCAGAAAGTGTGCACTTTCAGCCCATATTCATTATCCTTCATCTATAGCCTGAATAGATTTTGATAAATACCTGTAAAAAACTAAAATTGTGCCTGTGTTCAAATATATATGAACCGAACTGTGTGTATGTATGTATGTGTATGTATGTATGTATGTATGTATGTATGTATATATGTGTGTGTGTGTGTGTGTGTGTGTGTGTGTGTGTGTGTGTCAAATATAATACAATTCTATATAAAAAATATACATATTCTAAACTGTCCATTTCGGTTTTCAGCCAGGTGCATCCTGAATTTTCGGTTTCGGTCCAGAATGTTCATTTCTGTCAACTACTAATCTAAAGAAAAGACTTGTCTAAAAGGGCATTTCCCTAATTGGTAACGTTAAGGTATGCACATATTTATACACCCTAAAAGTACATTGGATAAAATAAAGTGTTATTGTTGGGGTTTACCTACACTTTAATAACATTTTCCAAAGTTTGCCCAAGCTTTACAAAGGATGTTGCATGAAGTTTTACAAATATGGTTGCTGGTTATATGTTGAGCATACACTAATCAATGAAAAAGCCTAATAAAGCTCTTGCACACCAATTTCTTTCAGTATACATTCAATTAATTTACAAATACAAAAGTGACAATTGTGCATGAGCCATAAAACCAAGTAACATGCTCTTTAAATCAAATAATTTCTGTTGTATCTAGAAGCCCTCAACAAGGGAAAACTCTGGAAACCAGATAATAAGTTCCCGTGTAATGGTTCAAAAGGCCATTATCAATACTCTTAAAATATTTTTGTAAAATTGTCAAAATTTTGGTGCGTTTATATATTAAGAAAAAAAAAAACAGAAATAAACCATCAACAGAAAGCAAAATAGCCCCTCTGGGTAAACTACTGTAAGCACTTCCCCGTGTGACACGCAGAAGATGGATCTGGTAAACCAGTCTGTGCTGTACGTAAGTTGCAAATGCTGCAACACCTTTACTATTTTCTCCAAGTGCAATTAACTTTCCAAATGTATTTCATCAGTGACCCATTGTGAATGAAGAACATAGTGACATGAAAACCACAAAGCAAATAGAACACAAAACCAACAGAACAGGCCAAAAGTACTATGTCGCATCTCTCTTCACTACAGACTGTCAGAGAAAACTACCTTTGTCACAAATATCCAAATTTAACACAAATGTAGGACTCGCAACATGCAAGACTTGCCTCTTTCATTTTCGTTTTCGCCCGGAATATCTGCTTCAGCATCTTCAGCCCAAGTTTTGTAGCAGCATTATGTGCCTGCTTAAATCATAAATACCCCGCCATGCAGGGCACAGGCTACCATCACAGGGTATATGACAGCTAGGTGAACATATAAGGAACATCTGGGTGTGTTTCCTCAGTTAAAGGAAGAAACAAAATTAAGAAAAAGGGGAAATATTGCAATTTCCTCCACAAAAGCAGAAACCAAAAAAAAAAAAAAAAAAAAAAAACTGTCCGTAACACAGTGTGTGAGCAGGAGGATTTGATAAGTAAGAAAGAAAATAAGTAGAGGAAGGGTCAAGAAGGGAAGCAGTTGGAGAGGTAAAGTGTAGAGCTGGTCATAAGCATTTTACCAATTACAAAACACCAAGAAGTATACTGGCATAATATGATATACCATAATGTACTACATAATTAAGAGAAATATGCTTATTAACAGGAAATTTCCACATAGACTTCCCCCCCAGATAGTGGAGGTTTTAGGATGCCTGCAAAGATGCAAAGTACCAAAACCCAACTACTCACACAAAAACACAGGAAATGCAAATGTAGCAAACTCTGTTCCAAGAGGGTCTATTATATACATACATAAGGTGTGTGTTTATATATATATATATATATATATATATATATATATATATACATATACACACACACACACACTGTAGAGGTTTTTTTTTTTTTGAGAGTAAGAGTAACGATACTTTCATACTAGCCGATATAGAGTACAGATACTCTGCAGTGCGGTTTGCATTAACGGGCGGAAATTGCACCGCAAAGGATAGCATGCGATTTGAACAGGAATTTGAATCCTGTCCAAATTGCATGCGGTTTCTCCACTGTTCCCGTGTGAACCCAGGCTTGTCATAGCCCAAGTTCAAACAGGAGTGGTGTGGGAAACCTCCCTGCAGCCATCCCGTGCTAAGTGTTAGTGGTAGGAGAGGAGAGAAAGTGGCAGGGATTTGAAATCCCCGCCGATTTCTCTCCTCTCCTTGCACCAATGACAGTTCAGGCTAGACAGCATCTGATTGGTCAGCAGCTGACAGTGGAAGCCCCATAGTAAGTCTATGTGTGACATCACTTACCAGGCATTTCCCAAGCGTTGTCGGTTCTCTCCTGCGCACAGCATCCCTCTGCTGGAGGCCGGACCGGATAAGCTTCAGAAGAGCTATGTATAGTGATTTCTTTACAGGGCTAGATAGATTAGGTTTAGAATGTGCTGCCAGTAGGATTAGAGTTAGTTAGGATTTGGTTGAACTTCCACTTTAAGACCTCATGCTGCTCTTAGGGGCGTCTGCTCTTATTTATTTATTTATTTATTTTTTCTGCTTCTAAACTCCCCTGTATGTTTGCTTTTATAGAAGTTTTGAGGCAGAAAAAAAAAGAAACAAACCCTGCCAGTGCGTCCAGAAGCAATAATGTTCTGGCAGAAAAAACTCTTCATGTCTGTAAACTCATGTAAGCGTGCTTGAGCATTAATTAATTTCAATGACCAGAATAAATTATTATTCTGGCCAATTAAATTAACCGTTTCCCGCCAGAGGTGCACATATATGCAGGTGGGTGGGCTTTAACATTGAGAGCAGTGAGTCCCATGCACACTCCCAGAACAGCATCTGGCGGGTACCAGAAAGCTTGCGATGTAATTGGAATGTCCACCTCTGCCTCCCAGCATTTAGAACCTCTTAAAGGGCCAGAAGGAAGGGGTTAATGTCCAAGTGCTTGAGGTGCCTAAATGTACCTAACCATGTTACACACTTTTACAAGCCAAAACGCTACTGCCAAGAGGAAAGGCTTCTAGCAGAGTTAGCAAAATGTTCAGTGTACATGAGGCTGAATTATGGGGGAAGATTTACCTTTGCAGTGATGTGGCCCACGGGCTATAGTTTGATGATGTTTGCCCTGGACAGAATGAGCAGCTAATGCTTGCAAACGATAGGGGGTGGGGGACCCCCTATCGTTTGCAAGCGTTAGCTGCTCATTCTGTCCAGGGCAAACATCATCAAACTATAGCCCGTGGGCCACATCCACCCTACTAGGAGAATTTAACTGGCTTGCAGCTAGGATCCATGGCAGATTATCTGACTCCATGCACAGACTGAGTATTCAGACCCCCAGTCTCCAGCGGAGATAACCCCCATCTGGCCATCATCCTGGACACCAATGATGTACTTGCTCTTGCATTCACAGGAAGGCAGGATTTCCTCCATCCTGACCTACTCTGCCTCCTACCTGCTGCTACACAGCTACAGCCACACTTTAGGTTGAACTACAATTGTAAGAGAGGACCTCAATGTTAAGAGGGAACCTGATGGAAACCGTTATGTAAGTGGGGACCCTGTTGTAAGATGTGTGTGTGTGGGGGGGGGGGGCAGATCTAATGGCGACCCTGATATAAGGGGAGAACAGGACTCTGACTTTGGAGACCTTCATGTGTGGGGGAACAGAGACAGAACTCTGATGGGGACCCTGAGGTAAGGAGGAGACTCTGCTGGGGACTTGTTCTGAATAACACTGTAAAAAGATCCAAGTAAGAAAACTTAATTTCCTTTGCACTGTGATCATTCAGTTATAAAACTAATTTTTTTTCAACCTGTGAATATTTGTAAACTATACAATGCGGCCCTTCTACTGAAAAATTTCCCATAGAGCCCTGGCCCATGGGATGATGAATAAGGTGATATAGTTAATTTATCTCTTGCTCCCCTGACAGCTGGCGATTTCCTCTTCTTTCCGAGGTTCAGGAATGTAGGCTGGGCCCTCCCGTACAATGCAGGACTTGTGCCCTGAGTTGGGCTTTGTCAATTTTTTAATTTTGTCTTTCAATCTTTTGGATCCCTGATTGGGGGGGGGGGGGAAGACATATAAAGCATATATTCAGTATGTCAGAGAACACAGAAAACTGGTATAATAGTTTTTATTGACATTTGAAGACCTAACAGAAAACAGCTAAAAATCACACATGTACTACAGATACACAATAGAAAAGATGTCTAAGAAGTCTGAGTCTCACACACTTCACTTGTGATCTGTACAGAACGGCATTCTTTTTAAGTGCCTGCTTACTGTCACCAAGGCACCAGAGAGGGAAAAATCTGCAGGAGCCAAGCTGTGTGTAATCCTGGGTCACAAGATGACGTACAAATAGGACTGAAGTCAAGGCAGACAAAGAGCAAACCTATCTCATATTAAAAATAGGTTACTTATACTATAGCCAGAGATATTAATGTAATTTACTCTATATATATATATATATATATATATATATCTCACACACACACACATACATATCTATCTCTCTCACATACACATATATCTCTCTCACACACACATATACATATATCTCTCACACACACACACATATATACATACACACACACACACACACACACACACACACACACAGTTAGGTCCATATATATTTGGACACGGGCACATTTTTTGTTTTTTTCAGGTATTTACAAAAACATATTCAAGCTATAGGGTATGTACATCCAAACTGGAGAAAGGGTTTAGGAATTACACGATGCCCGACCTGGAAAAAACAACATTTAAAAAAAAAGGCTCCGCTTCCGACGATTTCTCCCGCCGTCTGTCTGCTCTGGTGGTTTGACAGTTCTTAAATATGTAAGGGGAGGGGCTACTCGGGGACATCACGCATGTGAACCTGCTCCATGTGACATCATTGATGTCGCATGGGGTGGGGTCACATGTGTGATGTCCCCAGGTGGCTCCGCCCCTTACCTAGCTGGGGACATGCTTTTATTTTTTTCTTTTAATAAAGGACTTGTCAAAGACCGTGTCCTGTCTTTTTTCACACTACATTTTTTTGTGAATGAGTATAGGGACCATGTACCCCATACTCATTGACATGGGGGGGGGGGGTGGTCGGGATCTAGGGGCCCCCTTGTTAAAGGGGGTTCCCAGATTCCGATAAGCCCCCTGCCCGCAGACCCCCATAACCACCGGCCAGGGTTGTGGGGAAGAGGCCCTTGTTCCCATCAACATGGGGACAAGGTGCTTTGGGGGGGGGGGAAGCCCCTCTTGCCTCAAAGCACCCACCCCATGTTGAGAGCATGTGGCTTGGTATGGTTTAGGAGGGGGGGGCGCACTTGCTCTTCCTCCCCCTTTCTTGACCTGCCGGGCTGCATGCTCGGATAAGGATCTGATATGGATTTTGGGGGGGACCCTCATGCCATTTTTAATGTTGGCGTGGGAGTTCCCCTCAAAATACATACCAGACCCGAAGGGCTTGGTATGGATGGGAGGGGGGACCCCACGCCGTTTTTTACATTTATTATGGTGCTGGTTTTTAAATGTAATCACCGCTGTTTTTTTCCACAAAGGTGAGCTTATCCCTTAACTTAAAAGCACGAGCAATAAAAAAATGACAAACAAGACTACTTACTACCCATGCCTAGTCACTCGAAATGCATATGTAAATATGTAGCATTGGGCTGCACTGGGCAGCCTCGTCCAACACAATCCCAATGCATAGGCAAGGTAAAAAAACCTTGCTGTGGTGGTGTGTGCTGGAAATAGGTTTTTCCAGCGCCAAAGTGGTGCGATAAGTTCCACTTAACTGCACTGCACCACTGCCAAGAGAAGTGGTCAGCCTTCCTTACCATGGCCATGTCTCTGAGCCCTGAATACCTTCTCGGCACTCCCGGTAGTTTTCAGTTCTGGAATATGACAGCACTGGTCACGTTAAATTCTTAAATCTTTGGCAGTTAATTTGCATCTTTTTCTCAACACGTTTCTTGCAACCCTGTTAACTATTTTCAAATAAACCTTTTGATGGTTCTGTGATCATGCCCCAATTTCTTAGCAATTAACGCTGCATCCCTCTGAAAAACTATTTACAATTTTTGATTTTTCAGAGTCAGTAAAATCTTTTTGGCCCATTTTGCCTGAGGAAAAGACGCTGCCTAATAAGTATGCACACCTTTATATAGGGCGTTGATCTCCTTAGGCCACACCCTCCCACATTACACAAATACACATCACCTGATATGCTTAAATCCAATAAGCATTCAACTTTATACAGCTTGGAGTTGGACAAGCTGTATTATTTTTGTAATTTTATGCATAAAAATGATTTGATCAAAATACTAACTTTCCTTATAATTGTGCATACAGTGTAAATGCTCCTCTTCGAATACACCTGTAAATGCCTATGTGTGCATGGATACATAGGCTAATATAGAGGTACTTTAAAAAGCTGTAAAAAAAAACCACTGAAAACCTGTAATAGCCACGTATTTAAGCCCAGTGGGCAGGAGCCCTTAAAATGAGTGGCCTTCCTTGAAGTCTGCAGAAAACATTATGATACATCTGATCACTGATGTTTTATAAGAATCTTGGACAGTTACACATTGTGTTTGTGTCCAATGAAAACTCTTTTATAATGCAAAGTATGAAAATATAAATTACACCAAGTTACTATTGAAGGAAAAAAATCAGCCGCACTGCAGGTACATCTTGCTGTATTTTTAATAATCAGTGCATTGACTCCAACCCAAAACCAGCCTTCCTTGATGCGTTTCATCACTCCTGGCTTGCTCACTATAATTAAAAATGTCAAGGTAAGCTCCCCAATCGCACAGGAGAGCACAGAGAAGCGCTGGTGGGTGGCGGGAGGGGACGTCCCCCTGCTAATGAAAAGCTAGGATGGCTTTTGCATTGCAGGAAATCTCCGGTTGAAAAAAAAAAAATTATCTATCTATATATATCTGGATGATGCTTGTAGCTGCCACATCTCCACTCAAAGTTCACAAGGTCCTATGATGTCATGTGGTTGATAAAACACTATGTCTGAGGTTAAAGAGGAACTTCAGCTTGTTTTAAAAATCAGATACTTACCAGTTCCTTTGGGTCCAGCACAGTGTTCCTGCAATTGGTTCTTCTTACTGCTGCCACCTTGGATACAGGAGCCAGCTTCTTGAGGAACCACAACTAGCTCCCCACTATGCATGAGCTTGAATGCTTTGTGAATGGTCCTGAAGCCTCCTGGGACATGTGATGTAGTAGAAGGTGTGACGATCACGGTGTTAGACCCCTGACCTCACCAAACTCGTGACCAAAGGACTAGCCAATCTAAAACCGCGATGTCACATGCGTAACAATGCCACGCCCAGCTGCAACCTGCACACCGATTTTCCAGCTAATTGGATCACAATCGATGTACCTGCAGCCTGGGAGCGATTGTTACTGGGTCAGGTTAATTACGCAATTAACCCTTCACACTGCCACCACCTCCTTTTTGTACAGAGAAAGAGGAAACTCGGCAATACCAGCAATACACTAGGATGATTGGTTAATTGTCAGTATACCACTATCACCACAGACAGGTTATACGGAGGGTTAAACACTCATAGTAGCGCTCTTCAGCGGCAGGAATTCGTAAGTTACATTAAAGAGCTATAGAAACAGTTCAACACTTTCAGAAAGTAATATTTATTACTAAAAGGTCAAAAGAGTGCAGTAAAAATATTTACAGAAAAAAGATGTAACCTATATATATATATATATATATATATATATATATATATATATATATATATATATATATATTATATAAAGAGAACAACAGCACAGCAAAGAGGTAACAGAAAGGAGGTTAAAGTACTTGCCAATCAGCCTTGGGTTAAGCAGATCAAGTTTCAGAGCGAAAGGGCACATCTCCCAAGTTGGTTCTGATGTTAAAAGATAGAATTCTTCAACTTCACTCTCTTAGGCCTGACAGCCTATTTTGTTGTCCCCCATCACGGGGTGCCTCTGAAGTCAAGGACCAGTGCCTCGTTTAGGGAGGGATCGTCTGGGCGGATACCTAAACTAGAGCCAAAATCTCTCATAGTTCATATTTTGCTTATAACTTTCCCTATGCACAAGTGACATTCCACCCGCGGGTAGATTCATATGCAGACACATCTGAGGAACGGTTACATATGAAATACATATTTGAAGGGTTCAAGAGATGTAATTTTCTGCTGTCCTAGGTATTCCAGTCAGGGAGTGTGACCTATCAAACGGTGTGTCTTCTCGTGGGCAATCTGAAGATAGGCCTGGTTTTTAAGTAAGTCTCTCATATTCCAAGATATGAGACATAGGGGAAAAAATGGATATTAAAAGTGTTATCTAGTCTCTACTCCTCTGGAATGTGTTTGAAGTCAGGGGAAGGCTTGGGTTATCTTTTTATGATGTCCCCCAGCTCCCTTGGGGGTTTTATAGCTCAGGGGTCCTTGCTGTGCTCTGGCCTCCTGTGACATGGCCAACACACAGGCCATATGTTACTGTGGCTGAACAGAGGAAGAATGAGGGGGATATGTTTGTACAAGATGGAGATTGGAGCCAAAATGGTTGAACCGCGTCCATCTCTGTGGGCCTGATTGCTACAGAAGGTACCAAGAAAAATTGGTACTCACTCTCCCCACCCTAACCCAAAAATTGTGCCTCAGTTATAGGCTGGGGAAAGGGAGCGAATACTTCACTTTATGTGTGAAGTTCTGCTTTAAACACCCAACAAGAGGTCATACTACCCTGGAAATGTGTCTAGCACTTCAGGTAAATGCTGCAACTCTTTGAATGCCAGTCCAGATTAGCTACAGAGAAACAGTAAAACGACCATATCCTTTTCCCATGCAGGGCTTTTAATTTTAATTTGATCAAAAAAGTGACACTTCTTTCAAGTTTCTGTACAGCAAGACTGTGTGTTGTGCTGCAGTTATATGCAGCATGTCTGCATTTTACCACAGCACACTGCATCCTACCCCCAAGGCTGGATTGCCGTGCAAACAGGGCAGATAAACATTTGGTAACTATGTGCTTTAGCGGTGACTGGTATTTTTCCAGCACAGAAAAATAACAGTCACAGCATTATCTGTGAACCACCTGTCTACCAACGTACGTTTAAAATTGACATGGTAGAAAAGTGGATAAAGCAGTTTTAAACCCAAAATGTAATATACTGAAGCTTACAAATCATTAGATGTGGTGCATTAATTTCTCTTTAGGCTTTTTTCCTTCAACTTTCACCTGGTGATCTGGCCAGTAACATACCTCCTATATTAGAGCACCAGGGACACGATGACGCCAGCATTGTCAGTCTGAGGGGAGGGGAGTGTTAGATGTACTAGCAGATTTAAATGCATCAAGAAATTGAAGCCAAACTCCAAGCTCCCACTTTGTAATCAGTTACAGTAAACGTTTTTTTTTTTCCATTTTAAGATACAGGGCTTGTATAAATAAAAGCAGATCATTGTAAGCACCCTTGTCAGTATTCAATGGTTTGTCTCATTCCTGTAAACCGATACATCTGGAAGAGAGCTTGTTCATATGAAAAACAACAGACCTAACGTCCAGACCACCAGGTGAAAATGGGAGAAGGCCTACAAAAAATATGTTTCCAGCCATCACATCTAAGAATTGGTTAAGCTGCAAAATAATAAATGTTTGCTTTTGGGTTTAATACCACTTTAAATCAAGCTCACAGCTACTGCTGTGGATATGAGCTTGGTACCAGCTTTACCAGCCAGCAAAAGGGCTTTCTGAAAAAGCAATCCTTTTTAGGGGCCCTCCAAGTACAGCATAGGGCGCCGATGTGTATGTAACCATCAACTGCCTCACACATGTGAGGTATCTTTGTGAATGTTAGAGTGAGAAAAATTATCCTAGGGCCATAGTACAGGATTGACTCTAAATGGATACCCTGTAAAGGCTTTTAAAGCATTGCACATGGAGAATTTGTAAGGCTTGATATGTTTGGTATCTAAATAGCTGCACAAATATCATGCAATATAAAAAATTGCAACTACCACCATTTTATTCTCCAGGGTCTCTGCTTTTATAAAATATATACGCTATGGAGGGGTTTATAGGATTTTCTATAAAAAAAAAGGAAGATTTAAACGTGTGAAAAAAAAAAATAAAAAAACATTTCCCAGGTAGACAAGTGAATAAAGTGGTAGTAAGATGAATATTTTAGAAATCTGTTAACCCTAGAGGTCTCTTCTGTCACAAATGTCCTCCTTGCCTGGCAATGAATAATATGATCTGAGCCGCACATGCGCAGCTCAGACAACATTCATTGCCCGCTGTGTGCCGCAGTGATGTGACTCCTGTGCGCATGAATGGGAGTGACGTCACCTCAGCTGGGCCATTCAAGCGGCAGAAGATATGAAACCTGGAAAGAAGACCAGGCGAAGATTGAAGCTGCTGGGGAACAGGGGGACCCGTGACTGTGCAGTGCTTAAGGGCTCAGTTTCTAGGCAAGTCTGTCATAATGTACTAGTATGCAGTGCATACTAGCACATTATGACTTAGACCTGCACAGGGGACCATTTATTGCATTTTAATATCTACAGTTTCCTGCCGCTTTAAAGTTGTTTTACCAGTAAAGCAATAGTCTACTATATATTTGTAGTTTCCCAACTTTCAGCTACCTATATAGTGGTATGCAGGTTACATAATGCTGGTTCTTGGGTTTTTAAAGCTGGCTTTTAGTTCTGGGAGAAATTTGTACAGGTCTGCCATCTGTTCCTAATGTGGCTTCAAGACATGAAGTGGCGAACTTCTCCAAAGCAAATAAAGTGTGCGCAATTTGTGGCTGCTATTGCTTTATGTAATACACTTATTTCATAACCCCCCATAAAGTACAGTCAGGGCCAAATGTCTGGTGCTGACACTTCTGTGATTGGATGAGTGCGGATGAATGCCAGGATTTCCTCTCTCACTTTGTTTTCAATGAAAAGAATGCAAGATGTTTTCGAAATGGACGAGCTGCAGAGCGATGCACTGTGGTCTGTGTATTTCAGCAGGAACAAAGTTTCAGCACCGAACATTCAGTGCTGACTGTAGTGTACAGGAGGAATGAATTCAAGTGTATTACATAAAACATCAGTGGCCACATTGCACACATCTTATTAATAATAATTTCTTTTTACAAGCAAATGACTAAAACTGTTAGTTTAAAACAGTAATTAAAATGTTGGTATTGTTTGGCAGACTGCTCCAGCAAACACTGTGCACTTGCTGCAGAGTGCCTGATCCTACATGACTGAAAGAATTCCTATAACTAGTGTCGGCTTGAAATAAGCCTCAGGGCAAAGCCAAACCCAGATGCCCCATTTCCATATGATGAAGAAATCAACTTCCCATATTTCAAATATTTTACAGTGATGCTTGCAGCAAATTTTGATCCAAATTTCCCTGTATTTCTTGTTTATCCTACATGCGGGTTGGTACAATCCCAGGAAACAAGCATGATTAATTACTACTTTTGTACACCAGTTTTGTTTTAATAGACAAACTTTTTTTTTTTCTTTAACCTGAATTGCACTATTTTCATTTTGATTACTCTGCATGCTTCTTGTGTGGTGTTTTTTTTTTCTTGATTTTTACCCCATCCAGCTAACAGTCAAAAATATGTGAAAAAAAATGTAAACAGAAATATAGTATGAACCAAGAAAAATACCTATGCTTAACGGTAGTGCTTGTATAGAAACAAACATTCCTAAAAAAATAAATTAGAATATATAAAAATAAGACTTGCACAAGATTGAGCAGCTGCAACTGAAAAGTGCAATCACCACAATTATATGATCATGAATTAAAAATTAAAAGTGAAACGCTAAAATCAATCCCACTATCCCTAAAAAAAAAAAACATATAAAGTGCCTTGAAAAAGTATTCAAACCCCTTGAAATTTTCCACATTTTGTCATGTTACAACCGAAAAAAACAATGTATTTTATTGGTATTTTATACAATAGAGCAGGGGTACTGAATTAAAATTCAAGGAGGTCGGGTCACAAACTTTTTTCTGGCCAAGGTCCGAATCTCATGTTTGTGCTATGACTCAGAGTGTAGTCACTGTATGTCTATAAAAAAAGAGAAATGTACAATTTCCAAAGCAAGGAAAGAAGGGGTGGGTGGAAGGAAGGAAGGAAGGAAGAAAGGAAAAGAGGGGTGAGTGGAAGGAAGGAAGAAAGGAAAAGAGGGGTGGGTGGAAGGAAGGAAGGAAGAAAGGAAAAGAGGGGTGGGTGGAAGGAAGGAAGAAAGGAAAAGAGGGGTGGGTGGAAGGAAGGAAGGAAGGAAGAAAGGAAAAGGGGGGTGGGTGGAAGGAAGGAAGAAAGGAAAAGAGGGGTGGGAAGGAAGGAAGAAAGGAAAAGAGGGGTGGGAAGGAAGGAAGAAAGGAAAAGAGGGGTGGGAAGGAAGGAAGAAAGGAAAAGAGGGGTGGGAAGGAAGGAAGGAAGGAAGGAAAAGAGGGGTGGGTGGAAGGAAGGAATAAAGGAAAAGAGGGGTGGGTGGAAGGAAGGAATAAAGGAAAAGAGGGGTGGGTGGAAGGAAGGAAGAAAGGAAAAGAGGGGTGGGTGGAAGGAAGGAAGAAAGGAAAAGAGGGGTGGGAAGGAAGGAAAAGAGGGGTGGGAAGGAAGGAAAAGAGGGGTGGGTGGAAGGAAGGAAGAAAGGAAAAGAGGGGTGGGTGGAAGGGTGAAAGGAAGGAAGGAAGGAAGGAAGGAAGAAAGGAAAAGAGGGGTGGGTGGAAGGAAGGAAGAAAGGAAAAGAGGGGTGGGAAGGAAGGAAGGAAGGAAAAGAGGGGTGGGAGGAAGGAAGAAAAAGGAAAAGAGGGGTGGGAGGAAGGAAGGAAAAGAGGGGTGGGAGGAAGGAAGGAAAAGCGGGGTGGGAGGAAGGAAAAGCGGGGTGGGAGGAAGGAAAAGCGGGATGGGTGGAAGGAAGGAAGGAAGAAAAAAAAAATGCGGGGTGGGTGGAAGATAGAAAGGAAAAGAGGGGTGGGTGGAAGGAAGGAAGAAAGGAAAAGAGGGGTGGGAAGGAAGGAAGGAAGGAAAAGAGGGGTGGGAGGAAGGAAGGAAGAAAGAAAGGAAAAGAGGGGTGGGAGGAAGGAAGGAAAAGCGGGGTGGGTGGAAGGAAGGAAGGAAGGAAGAAAAAAAAAAAAGCGGGGTGGGTGGAAGATAGAAAGGAAAAGAGGGGTGGGTGGAAGGAAGGAAGAAAGGAAAAGAGGGGGGGGGGATGGTAGGTTGGACTCACGTGACTGATTCAGATGCATCAGGCTGTTAGGTGCTGTGTTCAGTTTCCAGCCCACACATCCTCTGAAGCTGCATGGACTGGAGTGTGGGCGGACACAGGGGAAGGCAGAGCAGATCCAGCCTCTTTCCCTTCTTCTATTGTTGTGAAGGATGGAGGGAAGGGCTGGACATTAAGAACACAGCGATGGTGGGAGGGAGAGGGGGGTGGGGGTAGAAAGAAAACTGAGCCGTCAGATATGTTCTTTGCAGAGGTGGGGGCAGTGGCAAGTAGCGATCTCCTGTATGACTTTCAATGAAGCAGCTGGAAGTTGATTCTCCTCTCCCTTCCCGCTGCTTTATTAAAAGCCAAAACAGAAGATTGCTGCTGGTCACTGCCTTGTCACATGTGGAAGAAGGTGACCAAGATTGAACTTTTTGGCCTAAAAGCAAAACTCTATGTGTGGCAGAAAACGAACATTGCACATTACCCTGAACACACCATCCCCACCGTGAACCATGGTGGTGGCAGCATCATGTTGTGGGGATGCGTTTCTTCAGCAGGGACAGGGAAGCTGCTCAGAGTTGAATGGAAGATGGATGGAGCCAAATACAGGGCAATCATAAAAGAAAACCTGTTAGAGTATGCAAAACACTTGACTGGGGCAGAGGTTCACCTTCCAGCATGACAACGACCCTAAATAGACAGCCAGAGCTACAATGGAGTGGTTTAGATTAAAGCATATTCATGTGTTAGAATGGCCCAGTCAAAGTCCAGACCTAAATCCATTTGAGAATCTGTGGCAAGACTTGAAAATTGCTGTTTGCAGATGCTCTCCATCCAATCTGACACAGCTTGAGCTATTTTGCACAGAAGAATGAGCAACAAATTCACTCTCTAGATGTGCAAAGCTGGTGGAGACATACCCAAAAAGACTTGCAGCTGTAATTGCAGCAAAAGCGGTTCTACAAAGTACTGACTCAGGGGGGCTGAATACAAATGAATGCAAAAAAAAAAAGTGAAACCCATTTATCATTTTCTTTCCACTTTCTGTTGGTCTATCATATAAAATCCCAATAAAATGCATTTCAATTTCAAGGGGTATGCAAAAAGTATGCAAAATAAATAGGTGCCACATATAAATAATATACTTCACAAACATAGAAATTCATCAACCCAAAAAATGTGTATTCTCAATAGACAATATGTGCAATTGTCCAAACACTATACTATCAGTCCCCATACACCATCAGGAAGGAATTGTATTCCCAGCAGGAGCAAATTGGATCATACTTTGCTGGGTTTTTTGCCTTCCTCTGGATCAACTGTGGGTGTAGGATTATAACTTTTTTTTTTTTTATTGTTGAACTGGATGGACTTTTGCCTTTTTTCATCCAGACTAATTATGTAAAACAATCTAATCTTCATGTGATATACAACATCCAATTTCTTCTGTGTGTCACCAGACATTCCCTTTTTACCACTTGGAAAAACACCATAGTGACCACCAACACACCCACTCCGGGTGTCTTCTCGCCTGATAAGCTGATCCATACACACACAAATGGAAGACAAAAAACGCTTGTTACAGACGTATCAGAGCTTGCATCCAGAGCACACAGTGCAGACCACAAACCCCTGCCTGCCTGCCAAAGCCTTTGAGAAAACCAATTGGGCACAACGTGCCAGCCGGACAGTGACACCACAGAGAGCAGAGCTAGGATGCCATCTTTAAGGAGTCCATTAGGTGTTTTTTAAGCACATTTGATGTCTTTTCCATGTTTGTGGATATTTTAAATAAAATTAGTAGTTTGTGGTCTGCACTATGTGTTCTTCACTTTATGCCTTACATGATACTTATATTGGGGAAACAACTGATCACTAAGAGTCCTTTGGATGCAAGCTGATACATCTGTAATAAGTGTTTTTGACCTCTATTTGCTTGCGGGGTCCATCTTATCAGGTTAGAAGACACCTGAAGGGGGTGTTTTGGTGGTTGCCAGTACGTTGTTTTCACAGGTGGTGAAAAGTGTGATTCTCTGGTGACACAGAAGAAATTGGATGTCGTTTATCACGAGGATTGGATGTTGTATGGGGACTGATATTGTGTTTGGACAATTGCACATTGTCTATTGAGAATACACATTTTTTTGGATTGATGAATTTCTATGCATGTGAAGTATATTATTTATAAGCCGCACCTATTTTGCATATTTTTTGCATAATATTTGTTTTGCACAGATCTGTCACTGATTGGCATTAGGATTGATAGAGATTTTTGATTAAGGAATAGTGAGATTGATTTGAGCTCCTCACTTTCATTTTTTATTCAGAAATACAGTAGGCACAGAATTCAAAGTATTAGCAACTCACAGAATGTGTTAACAGGAAAACTAGCCATCATAGAAATATAAAGTGCTCATTATTTGCCTTCTATCCCCCCCTTAACAACATGCTAATATTTTTTTATATAGCCTTTTCGTTTTCTCACAGTGAAAACTCAGTGTGCTGGAAAATTTACAGTAAACTTCAGTACAGAAGAGCGACCTGTAAACTGAAGTTAAGGTTGGAGTTCAGCTTTAAGATATAAATGATAACTAAACCATAATATAGGCAGTCCCTCTGAGTTACAAACATCTGACATACACTTAAGAATGGAGGCAGCGTTAGATCATGCTGGACCCAGAAACTGCCGGGCGGCCATCTTGCTGCTCAACACATGCTGCCACCTACTGTCCGGTGGACCTGTCAGCAATCCTGCATCACTGCATGTCCAGTTAACCTTTCCCTATGCTATCCAAAACATAAAAATAATTTTTCGGCTGGAGTTGCACTTATAAAAAAAAAAAAAAAAAAAGTACCTGTTTCAACATACAGATTAACCTTAGGAACAAACATACAGAACCTATTTAGTTCGTAACCTGGGGACGGCCTGTATTTGTGAAAAGCAACAAAGCTTTCAGTGATAATCCATTTTTGAGCCGGTTTCTGGAGGGAAAAAAATGGAAAGACTGCAGAGACATACACCTAGATAACTCCTCCCACTCCCAGCTAGCCTCAGTTTTGTAACAAGCAATCGGGAGATTAGTAGAATAGAGGGGACTGTGCACTCCAAGAAACAGAATTTCTGGCTTACCAGCAAAGTTTATCTTTAACCACTTGCCTGCTGGGCACTTACAACCCCTTCCTGCCCAGGCCCATTTACAGCTTTCAACGTTGTCGCGCTTTGAATGACAATTGCGCGGTCATGCAACACTGTACCCATCTGAAATTTTGTATTTTTTTTCACACAAATACAGCTTTCTTTTTGTGGTATTTAATCACTGCTGGGTGTTTTATTTTTTGCGCTATTAACAAAAAAAGAGCAAAAAATTTGAAAGAAAAAAAAGTTTCTTTGTTTCTATTATAAAATTTTACAAACAGGTAATTTCTCTCTTTCACTGGTGTCCGTTGAGATTTCACGGATAGGCAGCACTGATAGGAGGCACTGATGCTGCTGCAATGATGGGTGGCACTGATGGGTACAGGTGGGTGGCACTGATGATCAGTGCCAATCACTTCACTGACAATTGCCGGTAACGGCAGTATTTTAATCACGCTGTGACAGTGTGAGGAAAGTGTCATTGGACAGAGCTGATCACGTGGTAAAAGGCCACCGTGATTGGCTGTTTACCATATCCCATGATCAGCTGCGTCCATAGGACACAGCGATTACCGGCGGCGCCGGGTGCACGCAGCTGGGGGAGCATAGGAGGCATGTTCTGGAAGGACGTCCATGGACAATGTCCCAGAACCATTCAACAGTGCTGTAGCCGTTCACACTAGCTTTGAAAGCAGGCGTTTGAGGAGCGTTAAAAATGCCTCTCAAACGCCTATGGAAATGATACTATAGGCAGCACACAGTGCTGTTCACATTAGCAAAACATGAAGCGTTAGCGTCGCTTCAAAATTGAATCCTCATGTCCAGTCAGGAGGCGTTGAAGCCTTTCAACGCCTCCCATTCAAGTCTATGGTGACACTCAAACGCCTGGCAGGCATTTCAGAGGCATTAATACTATTAGAGTTTACTATAGGTGTTTGTAGTGCGGTTTCAATGCTTGTAAAATGCCTCAAAACTGCGTATAGAGCTTTTCGTGAGCGTTTTTAATACTTGTAGAATGCCCATGCTGAAGCTCATTAACACCTGTCTAACGCTATAGGGGTGTTTTTGAAGAGTTAGAAATTTAGTCAAACAGGAACTGGTCACCAATGAAAGCTTTGCTGCATTTCACAAATATTAGTTACAGAGTTAGTCTGGCTGAAAAAAAGAAAAAAGTGCATCTAGTTCAACCATTGAAAGGAAAAAAAAAAAAAGTTATAATCCTATACCCACAGTTGATCCAGAGTAAGGCAAAAAAAACCCCAGCAAAGCACAATCCAATTTGTTCCTGCTGGGGAAAAAATTCATTCCTGATCCCGAGAGGCAATCAGATATTCCCTGGATCAACTTTACCTATAAATGTTAGTATCCAGTTATATTCTGTGTATCTAGGAAAGAATCCAGACCTTTTTTAAAGCAATCCACTGAGCTGGCCAGAAGCAACTCTTGAGGGAGACTATTCCACATTTTCACAGCTCTTACTGTGAAGAAACCTTTCCATATTTGGAGATTAAATCTCTTTTCCTCCAGATGTAAAGAGTGCCCCCTTCTCCTCTGTGATGACTTCAGGGTGAATAACTCTACACCGAGTTCACTATATGAACCACTGATGTATTTATACATGTTGATCATATCCCCCCTTAATCTCCTCTTCTCAAGAGAGAATAAATTCAGTTCCTCTAATCTTTCCTCATAGCTGAGCTCCTCCATGCCTCTTATCAGTTTGGTTGCCCTTCTCTGCACTTTCTCCAGTACCCCAATGTTCTTTTTGTGAATTGGTGCCCAAAACTGAACTGCATATTCCAGATGAGGTATTACTAATGATTTGTACAGGGGTAAAATGATATCTCTCTCTGGAGTCTATACTTCTTTTAATACAAGAGAGGATTTTGCTCGCTTTAGAAACCGTAGCTTGGGATTGGATGCCATTATTAAGCTTGTGATCTTCCAGAACTCCAAGAACCTTCTCCACCATTGATTCCCCCAGTTGTACTCCCCCTAGTATGTATGATGCATGCATATTCTTAGCCCCGAAGTGCATAACTTTACATTTATCAACATTAACCCTCATTTGCCACATAGTTGCCCAATTAAACAGTGCATTGAGGTCGGCTTGTAAGTTGGAGACATCCTGTAAGGATGTTATTCCACTGCACAGCTTGGTGTCACCTGCAAAGACTGAAATGGGATTTTTAATCTCAGACCCTATATCGTTTATAAATATATTAAAAAGTAAGGGTCCCAACACTGAACATTGGAGTACACCACTGATGACCCCAGACCATTCAGTATGAATCATTGACCACTACTCTCTGTAGTATACAATCTTTTAGCCAGTTTTCTATCCATTTACATGCAGATTTTTCCAAGCCCGTAGACTTTATCTTACACATTAGCCGTGTGTGGGGAACTGTGTCAAACACTTTTGCAATATCCAAGTATACCACGTTCACCACCGCCCCTCTGTCCAAGGTTTTGCTCGACCCCTCATAAAAAGAAATCAGATTTGTTTGACAACTTCCATGCTGCCTGTTTAAAATATTTTTTTCCAGCAAGAACTCATCTATGTGGTCTTTTATTAAACTCTCCAGTATCTTCCCAACTATAGAAGTTAAACTAACAGGTCTGTAATTACTTGGTAAAGATTTTGATCCCTTTTTAAATATTGGCTCCAGTGGTACTATGCCAGTCGTTAGAGAGTCCTGAAAATTTTGAAACAATGGTTTTGAAATGACAGAGCTCAATTCTTTAAGAACCCGTGGGTGTATGCCATCTGGTCCAGGTGCTTTTTTCCCCTTTATTCAATATTTTTGGATCATATCAATTGTGAGCCAATGTGGATCATCAGGAGCTGTGTCAATACCATGCCCATTATGGACAAGAGCCCCCCCATGCTCTTTTGTATACACAGAGCTGCAGAAGTTATTAAATACATTTGCCTTCTCTTTGTCCCCAGTCACCCACTGTAGATTATTTTGTAAAGGGCCTACATGCTCAGACCTGACCTTTTTACTATTAATATATTTGAAGAATTTTTGGGGGTTTGTCCAGCTATCTTTTGCAATCTGTTTTCATTTTACATTTTTGCGGTCTTGATTTCCTTCTTACATATCCTGTTATATTCTTTGTAATGTATTTAGTCATAATTTTAGCTTACTGGTAAATCAAGTTTACCGAGTCAAAACTAATTTTCCTGAATGTACAGTAAAGGCTTCTCTAAATCATTATGATGGAGATTTCCAGTAACATTCAAACTGAGGGGTGGGGGAAACTGCAAACAATGACAACTGGTCCACATATCAAATCAAGTCAAAGGCTCCACAGGCCAGGAGTGGCTTAGTACTTTACACCTGAAACCGGTATAAGAGGAGACCTAAAAACATTCATTCAGTAGAACTTAAAGTGGAACATCACTCTCTCAATAAACTCTGACTATTTGAATCCTTATGCTGCTAGCATTAACAAATAGATAGGAAAGTATATCATTCTTACTGGTTTAAAATTTTTTTCTACATTTCTTTAGTTACTTCCTTGTTTCCAGGCCTCTGCAAATTATGTCATACATCCCATGAGTCTTCAAGAGGGCAGGAGTAGTATTCTCAGCTAAACACATCCTCATGCCTGAGCTAAGGGCAGATGGAGTCCAGGAAGTAAATGATACATGAACCATCTGCCCTCAGTCAAGATGGTCACGGCTAGAAATGCTAGGAGGCTGTTTTTCAAACAGTGCTACACATTATAAGTTGACATTTGGATGTTTTTCAAACTGATTTCTCAGAAAAATAAAGCATGGAGAATGGATAGATGGGGGAGTTTGTTTTGAATATTAAAAATGAATCAAATAGTGTTTTTGGTTTGTGGTGCTCAGATGCTTTTCTACTTTAAAACTGAAGTTTTTTCTTTTTTTTTTTTTCGCTCTATAGCTTTAATAACATGACTTACCAGTTGTTAGGGTAATGATGAAGTCATCACGTGACAGTGATCTAATACGTAGGTCGGAGAGCGGAATTTGGTGACGTCATTTCCGACACAAATGGCCGCATCCATATTTGTACACCCAGTACACCCATATCAGCACATGTGATTAATGCCTTGTTTGATCTGTTCCCATGTAAGTGCGCATTTGTCTTGCTGGGAGTCCTGTGAGCCGGCTGTTTTGTCTGGTCCAATGAACCCCTGGCAGGATTTCTGTGCGCTGGCTGATTTCCATGTCCAAAGGTGAAAGATATATTACCAATGCTGAACTGGTCCACCAGTGAGGGGGATATCATCCCTACATCGCCGTTTGCGATTCCACTTAAAAGGGCCCCTGCAGTGAGTGTCCTGAAAGCCTTTTGGCCCCTTGGGGTCTGGGCACGGAGGGGAGGCATTTTAGCCGGTGTGGAATTCACTAATCATTTACCTATTCACGTTGTGTTTTTTTTTTTTGGATGCGTTTTTGTTGGACATTTTTGCACATGGACTTTGTTGCATTTACGATTTTTGTTTTTACTCGCATGTTATTTCTTCATTGTGTTATTGTATTTTACGGTGCACAGTAATACATTCATTTGGTTTCACTGTGCGTTTGTATCACCATTTTCTGTTTTATACTAGTTGCACTCTATATATGTTTGCCACATTTATTTATGGTATTTATATGGTCACTTATTAGTTGTTTTATGCCACATGGCCTTTTGATGCACATTAAGTTATGACCCTTTAGTCGCATGGTCACATTTTTTGGCCTCACTGTGCGTTGTTATTGTCCTCCTCCTGTGATAAGTGGTTTGTCCACTTTTAATATTTAAGCACTTCATTTTGTATTTTTCACCAGTTGTATTAACGTTATTTCATTTGTTATGACGGCCTCGTATGTCCCACTATTACTGTGATTTAGTTTATATTTTATTTTTTCCTGATCATTTCCGTGCGTTTTGCCCACGGTCACGGTTTATTGTCTATTACACCTTTTGGTCCTCATTTTGGACCTTTATTATTTCACCTTTCCCTTCACTCCCATATTCCTTCCATTTACTGATTATGTGATGGTGTATTATCTATTGTCTTCTCATCTCATTATTTGTTTTGGAATGTCTGTGCCTTTATTATTTTTACTGGAAGTGTACAGTACCTCTTTGGAAGAGGCAACCATGAGACCCAAGATCCTCGTGCGAGCGTGAATCAAGAGCTTCCACTAGGCCTGAAGGTTTTTGGCAAGAAAATGAAGGAACAAAAGTTTTTTCCCGTGCAGAATAATTTTGGACAGAGCTTAATGGAGAAGGGATACCGAGCCATATAGTGATTCAGACAGCAATGGTCTTACAGACACAACCTTGGGCTACATGGAAGGTCTCCTTTAGTTTAGGAGAAATGTCTGTAGTAGGCCCATCTTGCTGACCAGACTCCTCAGAAGACAAGGAGTCACCCTTAACTGACACTTTCTCCTCTTGTGTCTGGCTCCAGGGCAAAATCAAACAGCAATTAAGGAGAAGAGGTTAAAAAGGGACATGGTCGTGACCAGTGCTGTCCATGGTCTCAAAAAAAGGCAAGAAATTCTGCCCATTAACCTGGACACTGTGGAAAAAAATGTCTCTCCAAAAGGAAGGAGAAGACTGGCGTGGCCAAGGGGCCAACCAAATGACCAGAAGGCGGCAGGGAATCAGAATGGGGGCAACCATTAGAGTAGAGGGTATTAGAGCCCTGAACTAGCATTGCCAGAGTAGATAAAAGCTGAGCCAAAGCTAGCAAGTCCATCTGACTTATTAACCCGAGCTTGTGATCTGCCATGCCTGGGAATATTGTCCACAGAGGGGTGATTACAACCTCCATAGCAGTGAAGCAGGAGGGGGGATGCTTCAGTGCAGGTATATGCAGGCTGCTGTTGCGAGAGTAGATTGCTAGAAACATGCCTTCAGAGAAAAGAAGGAAGTTTTGTCAGTCTGGAGTCTTGAATGAAAAGGCACAGAACAAGGTTACACAGGTGAAGAATGCTGTTAGGGCCACTCAGGCACAAACGGTTGCACATACACTCTTAAGCCAAAAATGAATGCCAAATCCAAATTTTTAACCCCAACCACAAGAATAGTTCCAATCCACCTAAAAGGGGAAAGCTGAACTAAGCAGCTCCCTGGGCTGAACGTTTAGCTAGGGGAGTAACCCCTTTCTGGCTTTGCCATCCACAATGGGCATACCCTTTCAGAGGTCTTCAGAGACTGGGTTCTGCACCAGGCAGACCACAGTCCTGGACCTGTAAAGCACCCTGTGGCTAATGCCACATGTTACTCTGTGTACCAAAAGGGAAAGCCCACAGCAGGATCCAGTGCAATAAAACAATTTAGGCCGGACCTGCATATCCCAACAAGAGAGGTTCACAATATGGTCCCGTAGGCTCTGCTGGGGAGTTGACTGATCCAGAAGGTGAATGTAGAGCCACAATGGCTAAGAAGCAACCGACAGTTAAAATAATCAATGAGAATTTAGACATCCCTCTGTACAGAGAAGAGGTCCATCGCACAAGGACACCAGCAAAAAAAATGAAGCTAGCTGTATTTGGGAGGGGTTATTTTAGGGGATGTTCCTGCAGCCTTCCTTTTTTGCCAGCGCCTGATCACCTGAGGATAGCTGCACATAACACAATTGCACCAATTTAAAGAATCCTGTGTCCTGCATTGTATGAAAGTCTTTTCAGGAAGAAAGTTTTGTAACTTGGTAACTCTGTGTGTGTAAAACATCATGTGGACAGGCCAAGCAAGTTTCAGTCCTGCACTAGATCCAAAGATAGTTGGTGTATATTAGTAGGCCTCTTAGATTGTTACACAGATAGAATTATTAGGCAAATGTTGACTTCAGCAAAGAACCTCTAGCTTCATAAGTCCCCTTCTGCCTATAAGTACCCTCTAAAGCAGGCATGTCAAACTCAGTGGACCTACTTAATTCAAGAAAGATTATGGTCTCTGAAACCTCACATTATAGTAAAACTTGCAATTTACCATATTTAATCCCTATGAATGAGGCCATAAAACTTTACTTGATGTATTTAGCTTCAGTGTAGTTTATCAACAGGAGAACAGCAGTGAATGCTTTTTTTTGGCTAAGACTGCTAAGGGCTGCGAATAAGGAGCAAAAGAGCCACATAAAGCATCAGTCTGGCTGCTTTAAAGGTCAGTGAGGTCACTCCTCACACAAAGGATCAGCAAAATGGTTCTTGAGTCAGGAAGGGCAGGTCACTTGGAGAAGTCAATAGGTCTTTCCAGGACCCAGAGCTCTTTCGGCATTCTGGTACACTTTTACAGGCACCTGGAGGTACGCACATTAGCTTACATCTGTATATACCTCAGTAACACAAGCAATTTTGATATGCTTGAATTTAAAAAAGTTTTTGCACATCTAAAACCTGACCATTAATATTTTCAAAACACAGCTGCAATTAAAAAGGCAGCCGGCTGAATGGATTTAATGCACAGGGTTTTTCAACAACAGTTTTTAAGAAGCAAACACAGATATGGACTTGAAGCAAATTAGTGTGATAAAATGAAAAAAATATTGGATCCTTATATCATTCCCAAGTAGAAGAAGCACAGCACTTGTGACAGTGATCGGGCACTCTCCCTTGTTCTGTCCAAAGTTCTACATCAGAAGCATATCCTGCCCACCCCTGCCTCTTTTTATTGGATGACACTCAAAGCATTATCAGAGGGGCACATTGAGAAACAAATAGAAATGCCCCCTAATAGCTTGTCCAAATACAGAATTGAAACAATACCAATTTTGACCTGACCATTGGACAACCATCTGTTTTTTTTTCTTGTGGCAAGAACTCTCATTGTAATACTCATGCATGTTTAATAAATAGAAGCTTAAGATTGGAAACCTTGAAATCAACCTTATCTTAGTAGAAAAAAAAACGTGGGCAGAAAAAAACCCAATTTGGTAATCTACTATGTCCCACAGAACAAAGAGTGTAGGTACCTAAAGGACCCAGCAGATTGGGTAACAAACATCTTAATGTCAGTCTAGACCCAGGGTACAATTACGCCTATTCAAATCCAGTCGAGATAAAGTGCATCTAACTCCTTCAATACAAAATCTGCGATCAAGCTGCCATTGTATCATGGAAGCCAATTTTTTAGGATGGTCCAGACCTTCATAGATACAGTGTGTTGTTGTGTTGCAATGTTTTTGTACAGGTGCTTAACACTTTTTTCTCCTGAACAAATGGTTGTGGGCCCCTGCATTTATAAGTTATCGTGACATAACCATTTTAGACATTGTAGAGCTTATTGAATTTGTTAGAAAGAGCATTTGTGGATGCCCAACTTTACATAGATTAAAAAAAAAAAAAAAAGGGAAAGGGGAAAATTTGGAAAACTGGGGAAGTCCACAATAATCCAAGAAGGGGAGAAAATGAGGTGCCAACAGAGTATTCTGGAAGGATGCTACCTAGAACATTTAGCAAAAACCAAGAGAAAAGAAAATAGGCTTCACACCTAAATGGCCAACCTCAAAGCATATTTACTGTAAATAGTATTCACAGAAAAAACATTGCATCAGAGACATAGTGTGCACATCCCACGATGAGGGTCCCCCACCCCCGCCATGGAAGGACCTCCCAACCCAGCCTAAAACCGATGGTGAGGGTGTCCCCTGGGTACACAACACATCCGTACTTCCCCGATGGACACCAACTACCCCCTCAAAGGAAAAAAGCCCGCCATCACCCCTAACCTTCCCAAAATCCCAAACCACCTATCCTCCAACCTCCCCAAAAACAAAAGCAAAAACAAAATATGAGAAACCCCCGAAGAGGATCTTGGCCCAAAGTGGCCCAAAACTCCCCCACAATGACCCTGCTGAAAAAGTGTGGGTAACTGCCACAACGAACGCAATGTGTGTGACCTGTCCAGCCTGTGCAAGCCTTCACAACTGATATGACCTGGGTACAACACAAGGTCGCCAGTACACAGAATACGATGGGACCACCAAGGTCTTTGCATAGAGCCGCGGCTGTTAGTCCAGATAGAGTGACCATATCCTGTGGAGGCTCCATGTTATATCGTTTTTGGAAAAGATAACCACGTTAATAATTGGCCCTCCCTAAATGATCTAACTAGAGACAAGTGGATAGGGAAAGAAGGTATATATGTAAAGTAAACTATATCCTAGATAATCCCTAGCCACATAGACAACATGCCCTATCATACTGGAGAACAGGGTCAAAGAAGCTAAAAATCTGGGCCATTAAAATGGCACTACAGATAACTGTGAAATCTAGAATTAAATAAGGGGAATCCAACCAAGCATTGATAGCTCATAAAAAGCATTGAAGCGACAATTCACTATTGAGCCCTTTAGGTGTCAGAAACCAGCAGGAATATCCACAAGGCCTCCTGGAGTATTTTATCTCTATCTCCTCTTCTTTCTGATTGTTTGGTGATTTATAGATTAGAATTTTTAAATCCCTGAGTGGATCCATTATGCTCATCTCTAAATTATATAGCCATTGGTGATTTATCATCACCAGTGGAAATGCTGGTCAGATGTTCACCCATCTGTTTCCTAAATTCCCTTCTTGTCTTGCCTATGTAAATTTTTCCACATAGAAATATTATCTAGTAAACAACAAAACTGGTAGAGCAGTTAACAAAAGAACATACAGTCAGGTCCATAAATATTGGGACATTGACACTTTTCTAACATTTTTGGCTCTATACACCACCACAATGGATTTGAAATTAAACAAACAAGATGTGCTTTAACTGCAGACTGTCAGCTTTAATTTGAGGGTATTTACATCCAAATCAGGTGAACGGTGTAGGAATTACAACAGTTAAAGCACATCTTGTTTGTTTCATGTCAAATCCATTGTGGTGGTGTATAGAACCAAAAATGTTAGAATTGTGTCGATGTCCCAATATTTATGGACCTGACTGTATCTGATATTTGTGTTTTATTAAAGTTCTCAAAGACTTTAGTTTTAACATATTTGCAAATACTGCAATGTCCACATGGGTACATTCCCATTACTGGTCTGTTAAAAGGTAAATTTATATTTGGTTTTTTTGAGGGAATGTATTCACTGTGAACCAGAATGTCTCCAATAGTTGGAGCTCTTTTAGCAATCAAATTAGGCCTAGGGCCCAAAATTTCCTTTAGTCTACCATCCAACAATAGTATATGCCAATGTCTGTCTAGTACTAATCACAAACAATCCCAATGGGTACTGTATGTAGTAACAATGCCCAGTCGATCTTCGCATTTCTGTTTAATTTTGGAGTGTACACCTTTTTTTATTCAGGATGTCCTCCCTGCTTCGAACCCACGCCTTTTGTTTGCTGTCCCAACTTACTGAATTTGGATAACCCCTGGCCTTAAATCTCTTACCCAGTTGGACAGCTTCCTCATGAAATTCTTGGGAATCCGAATAATTTGGGCAAATCCTCAGGAACTTTCCTGTGGGGATCCCTCTAATTAGATGCCTTGGATGGTGACTGGTGGCGTTGAGGAGAGTTATCAGCTGTGCGTTTCCTAAAAGTTTTAGTAATCAATTTTAAATGGGACTTACTAATCAGCAAGTCCAAAAACTCAATCTGATATGGATCCACATTACTGTATATGTGAGGAAGATATTTTGTATCATTTCTATTCAGTTCTGTGATAAAGTTTTCCCCCTGTTCCACGGCTTCCCTCCACACCACCAGTACATCATCGATGTACCAAAACCACAGTAATACATGCGGCTCAAAGACCATGTGGGTACAGACATCCTCTCTCTCCCACCACCCCAAATGCAAGCATTCATAGGATGGTGCACATGCAGCTCCCATCGCAACATATTTGGCAAAAATATTTCCTATCAAAGATGAAAAAGTTGTTTGTAAGTACCAAATCAAGTAGTTCAATAAGGAACTCATTATTAGGACCGGCCAGTTGGTGGTTGATTTCAAGCCATTGGGTAACTGCATGTGTTCCCGTTGCATGAAGATTTGGAAGAGTAGAGTACGGAGATTCAACGTCTATACCAGCCAATATGCAGTCCTCGGGGACTGAAAGGTCAGAAAGCCTACATAAGATGTCTGTAGAATCAAGAACAAAGGAAGGGAGTTCCTGAACAAGATGTGTGATTTGTTGAACAACATATTTACCTATTCGTTCCAAAGAGCTTCCTACCCCAGAGACAATGGGTCTTCCCGGCGGCTTGTTAATGTTTTTATGTACTTCAGGAGTTGTACTCATCCACATAAAGATACGGATATTCTTCTTTAGTGAGCAATCCCACTTCATATGCCTTATCCAACCGACAGTTAATTTCATCAACAAGCCTCGGGAAAGGATTATAGCTGCATTTTTCATAGCAAGCTACATCAAGGAGTTGTCTATAGATTTAATCTACATAGTCTTTTTCCTGCCAGAGGACCACATTACCTCCTTTGCCACTAGGTTTAAAAATTCATCCAGGTTTCCTACCTAATTTCTTTAAAGCTGCCCGTTCTCCCAACGTCTAATTGTCGACGGTCGATTCCATAGATTCCCAATCCGTAACTCATATCTCTGCCGTGACTGATTCAAGAAAAACAATTGGAGGTATCTATTTGTGCCAAAGCTAAGCATAATGTGGATTTATTAGCTAGACTTGAGGGGGGCAGGGGGTCAAGGAGGTCAGAGTCAATCCAGGTGTTCCCCTCAATAATATTAATCATCTCTTCTTCACTTAGGCCATAAACATCCCCTAGGGGTTGGTGGGTTCTCGCAGTGTCCGTTTTCTTACCGAAAAACGCTATTTTAAAATTAACACAGAAACAGAAAATTTCTTTATAAAAAACTTAAATTTGTTTCCCCTATGACACAGCGAGAAACCAAGGCCTTTACTGAGCAGTGATATATGATCGGACCCCAGGTGAAAATCGGTTAAATGATATTTAAGTTTCTTTTTTCTGATTCCCAGTATTCCTTTCGGTGTCCTGGGAAGTATAGGTTTGCATCTTGGATTGGCTCTGACCTTATCTTCTAAAAACGCCACCTTTTTCTGTATCTTTTTTGCTTATTCCTCTTGTTACTTCTTATTCCAATCTGTTCGCCCCTCCCGGGGATGTCCCTACAAAAAGAGACCGATTTATTTTTGTTCCTAACTGACCCGGAGCGACCCCTATCTTCACTTTGTCTGTTAAATCTGCTCCTCGATCTACTTCTACCACTCCGTCCTTCTAAATCAAAGATCTGGCCGCTCTCAAAATCGGCAAGATCCCTTTGAAACTTTTTCTGTTTCCCTGCTTTTTGTTCTTTTTGAAAATCTTCTACTTCTTTCTGTAAACTATCACTGAATTTGCCAAACAAACTCCTCAAGATCTTGATACTCATCAACTAATTTAATACTATTCCGCAACTGCTCCTCTAGGTCCAATAACTGGATCTTTTCTTCCTCTATTATTATTATTATTATACAGTATTTATAAAGCGCCAATAGTTCGCTCAGCGCTGTACATTACAAAGGGGGACAGAACATGTGACAGAACAATACCAATACAATGCAAAACATGAGGGGATCGAGGGCCCTGCTCTTTCAAGCTTACAATCTAGGAGGGAGGGGATGGTGGCACAGGAGGAGATAGCTGTGGGGGATGGAGTGGTAGGAAGAGTGGAGGAGGTCGGCAAGTTAGCAGGGGGCGGGGTAGGCTTCCCTGAAGAGATGGGTTTTCAGGGTGCGCCTAAAGGAGAGGAGAGTAGGTGATAATCTGATGGGTTGGGGCAGGGAGTTCCAGAGGATGGGTGACACCCTGGAGAAGTCCTGGAGGCGGGCATGGGAGGAGGAGACCAGGGAACTAGAGAGAAGGAGGTCTTGTGAGGAGCGTAGTGTGCATGCTGGGCGGTACTTGGATATTAGGTCAGTGATGTAGTTCGGGGCAGTATGGTGGACAGCTTTGTACGTCAGCGTTAGGATTTTGAATTTGATCCGTTGCGCAATCGGAAGCCAGTGGAGGGATTGGCAGAGGGGGGTGGCGGAAACGGAGCGGTTGGAAAGGTGAATGAGTCTGGCAGCCGTATTCAGGATTGACTGAAGCGGGGATAGCCAGCGGCGAGGCAGACCAGTGAGGAGGGAGTTGCAGTAGTCGAGTCGTGATATGATGAGGGAGTGGATGAGCTGTTTAGTGGTTTCTGGAGTTAGGAACGTGCAGATTTTGACGATGTTGCGGAGGTGGAGTCTGCACGAGTTTGTTAAAGAGTGGACTTGGGGCTGGAAGGATAGGTTGGAGTCCAAAATGACACCAAGTACTCTGGCCTGCGGGGCGGGTTTGATGGTGGCGTTGTTGGACATGATGGAGAAGTCAATGGGGGGTGGTGTCCGGGCTGGAGGGAAGACAAGAAACTCGGTTTTGGAGAGGTTCAGTTTAAGGAAGTGGAGCGACATCCAGTCTGATATGTCGCTCAACAGGTGTGTGATTTGGGCGGAGACCGAGGGGGTGAGGTGGGGGGTTGAGAGATAGATTTGTGTGTCATCGGCATAGAGGTGGTAGTTGAAGCCGTGAGAGTGTATGAGTTGGCCAAGGGAGGAGGTGTAGATGGAGAAGAGAAGGGGCCCGAGGACAGAGCCTTGAGGGACCCCAACAGAGAGGGGGAGTGAGAGGGAGGTGGTGGCATTATAGGTAACGCTGAAAGAGCGTTGTGACAGGTAGGATGAGAGCCAGGAGAGAGCAGAATCTCTGAGGCCGAGGGAGTGTAGTTTTTTGAGGAGGAGGGGGTGGTCGACTGTGTCAAAGGCCGCAGAGAGGTCAAGGAGTAGGAGCACTGAATAGTGGCCATTAGCTTTGGCGGTTAGCAGGTCGTTGGAGAGTTTGAGTAAAGCAGTTTCGGTGGAGTGTAGGGGACGGAAGCCGGACTGTAGGGGATCGAGGAGGTTGTTGTCGTTGAGGTGAGAGCATAGGCGGGCGTAGACTAGGCGCTCGAGGAGTTTAGATGTAAATGGGAGCAGGGAGATGGGTCTGAGGTTGTTCGGGTCATTGGGGTCCAGGGAGGGCTTTTTAAGTATGGGGGTGATGTGTGCATGTTTCAGAGGGGAAGGGAAAGTGCCGGAGGAGAGGGAGAGATTGAAGATGTGGGTGAGGGAGCGTAGGATGGAGGGGGAGGGAGGTTGTAGGAGTTGTGAGGGGATAGGGTCAAGGGGGCAGGTGGTGAGGCGGGCATCAGAGAGGATCTTGGAGACTTCTTCGATGGTAGTAAGGTCAAAGGTGCGGAGTGTTGGGGGAGCTTCAGTATGAGGAATGTAGGGTGGGGTGGGAGAGGAGGTCAGAGCAGTGGTGGGGCCGTGGGAGAGGGGTGTAGAGGGGGTAGCTGAGTGAGGGGGAAGGGGGTTGGAGGGAGTTTGAGCAGCGACGAAGTCCCTGTGGGTTATGTCGAGGGGGAGGGGGGATGAGGGGGTAGCTGTGTGAGAGGGGACGGGTTGAGAAGGCGTGTGAGTTGCGGCAATGTCCTTGCGAATTGTGTCAATCTTGTTTTTGAAGTGATTGGCAATCTCAAGGGCAGTGAGTGAGGTGCTGGGTGGAGGTGGGGGTGGCGAGAGTAGAGAGTTGAAGGTGGAGAAGAGTTGGCGAGGATTGGAGGAGAGGGCCTTGATGAGGGTCAGGAAGTAGGCTTGTTTGGCAGTATGGAGGGAGGAGGTGTAGGTGTGGAAGGCAGATTTGTATCGGGTGAAGGCTTGTTGGGATTTGGTTTTGCGCCATAGTCGCTCCAGGGCACGACTGTGTCGTTTGAAGGTTTTGGTGTGATCAGTCTGCCAGGGCTGGAGCGGTCGGGGTCTGATGTTGCGTGTGGTTAAAGGCGCTAGTGAGTCAAGGGCTGTTGACAGCGCATTGTTGTAGGCGGTCATAGCCAAGTTGGGGCAGGACAGGGGGAGGATGTGGTCATGGAGTTGATCAACTGCGGAGTGGAGGGAGGCAGGGTTAAGGTTGCGGAGGTTACGGCTGGTAGTAGTGTGACATTTGGAGGGGTAGGCGTTGGAGGACGAGGAGATAGAGAAGGTAATCAGGTTGTGGTCAGAGAGAGGGAAGGGGGTGTTAGTGAGGTTGTGGGGAGCACAGCGGTTGGAGAAGACAAGATCAAGGATATTACCGTTGGAGTGGGTGGTGGATTGTATGCACTGTACAAGTGCAAAGGAGGAGGTTAAGTGGAGGAGACGGGCTGTGTCCGGGTTGTCGAGGTTGACAGGGATGTTGAAATCCCCAAGGATGATAGTGGGTAGCTCAGAGGAGAGGAAGAAGGGTAGCCAGGAGGAGAAGTCTTCCAGGAAGCGGGGTATGGATCCAGGAGGCCGGTATATCACAGCAATCTTCAGGGGGGTAGGGAGAATAGTCGGACGCAGTGGGCCTCGAAGGAGGAGAAGGATAGGGAGGGGGGGGTTTGGGAGGACTCGGAAGGTGCTCAGCGGTGACAGGAGCAGGCCAACCCCACCACCTTTACAACCGTTGGGCCTGGGTGAGTGGGTCCAGGTGAGACCGCCGTAGGAGAGTGCAGCAGGGGAGGTAGAGTCAGTGGGCTGGATCCAGGTTTCTGTAATCGCCAGGAGGTTGAGGGAGCGGGAAACAAAGAGGTTGTGGATGGCGGTAAGCTTGTTGCACACCGATCGGGCGTTCAGGAGTGCACATGAAAACGGGGGGGAGATTTTAGGGAGCAGGGGGACAGATACTAAGTTGCGGGGGTTGCGGCAGGACGTGGAGGCGGGAGGGTTTTGTGCGGGTGAGGGAGGTGGTGGAGGGCCAGGATTCGGGGAGATGTCCCCCGCGGGTATGAGGAGGAGAAGGGTGAGAAAGGTGGCATGGGAGCGGGATGTGCAGGAGCGTGAGAAACTACTAGTGGAGGTGTTTGGGTCAGTGGAGTAATAGGAGGAGGTGGTGGGTGCCATAGAGGGGTGAGGGAAGCAGTGAGGGCACAATATACAAATGTTTGGGAGGAGCAGAGGGATATAGTGAATGGATTTTGGGAACAGAGGAGAGGAAAATGAGAAGGAGGAGTGAAAGAGGCATTTTGGGGAGGTGATGAAAGCAATAGTAGGGAGATGATAGCAATGAGGGGTAGATGTACAAGTTTTGGGGTGGAGCAGAGGGGTAAAGAAATGAGATTTGGGAACAGAGGATAGTAATATGAAGAGGAGAAGAGGGGTGTATTATATAAAAGGTACACGGAGTGGAACTCAGGTATGTAAGAGATGTTTCCCAGGGTGTTTCCTTGCAGTCTGTCTACAAAAAGTTGTACCAGAAATAGTCCATGTTTGACCGCTTCCTCTTTCCATCTCTTTAGAAAGCGGTCATGATGTAAGTGCTCTTCAGAGTTGACATGTTCACGTAATCCACGTGGAATTAACTTAGATTCCACAAATGCCTCAAGGAAAATGATGTTACATTTCCTTTTAAGATGTTTAAGAGTTAAATTGCTATGCCTTCTAAATAACTGTTTTAATTCATTTGTCTTATTGATGTGTTCTGTTCATCCCTGCAGAACACTGCTCTTATTTCACTATCAACCTTGTCATTAATACAAAAGCCATGGATAAAACCGATGCAAACAACACAGGCAGAAAATGAATGTCACTTATAAATGCATATCTCTATATTAAAGAATGCTAAAAAAATTATTATATGGTACACCCTCCTATCACATACTCCCCATTCCACGAACCCAAAATCAAGGGCGAGTGAAACCCACCCACCCTTCGCGGAACTCGCGGGTTGACGAGAAGGAGGGGGACTAGTGGGGAAGACAGAGGGAGGAGCAGAGGGTAAAAAAAAAAAAAAAAAAGGAAAAGGGAGGGGAAAAAGGGGGAGGAAAAGGGCAGAGGAAAGAAGGTAGGAGAAAGGGGAAGGGAGGAGGGCCCAGAGGGGTATAGTCGAACCCCTAAGGGTGTGGGTCCTGAGACGGCCAGGCGGGGGCCCAGTCAAGGGGGTGAGACCCAACAAAAGGGACGGCACCCAGGTCAACAATGCAAAGCCTGCCAATCCAACAGGAATCAGAAAATAAGTGGACTGTACCACAGGCCTGAGGTATAAAGACCATAGACAACAATTTAAAAAAAATGGGAAAGGAGAAAATTTGGAAAGCCGGGGAGTCCACAATAATCCAAGAAAGAGAGAAAATTAGGTATTCTGGAAGGGTGCTACCTAGAACATATAGCAAAAACCAAGAGAAAAGAAAATAGGCTGCACATCTAAAAGGCTAACCTCAAAGCATATTTACTGTAAATAGCATTCACAGTAAAAATACTGCATTGGAGACAGTGTGCACATCCCATGATGAGGGCCCCCCACCTCCGCCATGGAAGGACCTCCCAACCCGGCCTAAAACCGATGGTTTGGGTGTCCCCTGGGTACAAGCCACATCCGTACCTCCCCAATGGACATCAACCCCCCCCCCCCAAAGGAGAAAAGCCCCCCACCATTACTAACCCTCCCAAAATCCCCAACCACCTATCCTCCAACACCTCCAACCTCCCCAAAAACAAAAAACCAAAAGCAAAAACAAAACACGAAATATTAGAAACCCCAGAATAAGATCTCTCAAAGTGGCCCAAAACTCCTCCCATGATGACCCCCCCTGAAAAAGAACCCACCCTTCAACCACCCCCCTCCCCCAAAGGAGGAGAGAAAGGAGCTGAGGTATGTCACTGACACACAAACACCCCCCTACCCCCAGACCCCGCTATGATGTCTCCCATCCCACATACACACACCTATAAAACCAATAGTTGTCCCTGTGCAAGAGCAGACTAAAATATAGGCAACCTCAGTACATCAAGGTATGGTAGACCAGACAATCAAAAAATCATATATATGTGAGTAGGGCCACAGCCTCAAAGTCCAACCCAACAGTCAGGTATGTATGGAATAATAGTCTGATATATCCGAACCAGATGGAAGGGCAAGTATGTTTATGATGTGATCCAATGACAAAGGTCCGCTGGGACCATTACATGCACAGAGTCAAAGATCAAAATGCTGTTTTTTTTATATTCTTACCTCCCCGATATCAGTGGATGATGTGTTAAATGGATGAAGTGATCCCTTTGAGCAAATAGAGGGCAGATACATCTGATGATATATAAGTTATGACCGACAACCTGTCTAACCAATGGCTCTGAAGAAGTCCCGGAAGAAGGCGGGATGAAACACGTCAGCGTGGTCACACGCCCTCCTCCCTCCATTTCCCACACACCATCTCCACACCGCATGGTGCCTCACTGGACTTTACAGCACTCTAATTTTATGGATGCGGCATTTCATCCATCAAGAATGGCCAGCAGTTACTCTTGGAGACACAGCAGGAGCCTCCACAGGATATCCTCACTCTATTGGGACTAACAGCCGTGGCTTTATGCAAGGACCTTGGTGGTCCCATCGTATTGGGAGTACTGGCGATCCTGTGTTGTATCCAGGTCATATCAGCTGTGCAGCTTTGCACAGGCTGTGGAGGTCACACACATTGAGGTTGCTGTGGCAGTTACTCACATTCTGATTGTACTACTATACCCGCTGGCTGTATTGCATTTTACTGCTTTATACTGATTGGACTGCATCCAGAGGCTTATCTTCATTATATAATGATCTCACTGCCTTGCCATCAGCTGGCCCACACTGCAGGCTGCCTGCGTTATCTTTGACTCTGTGCAGGTAATGGTCTCAGTGGACCTTTGTCTTTGGATCACATCAGACATACTTGCCCTTCCATCTGGTTCAGATATATCAGACTATTATTTCATATACGTACCTGACTGTTGGGTTGGACTTTGAGGCTGTGGCCCTACTCACGTATGATTTTTTTGATTGTCTGGTCTACCATACCTTGATGTACTGAGGTTGCCTATATTTTAGTCCGCTCTTGCACAGGTACAACTATTGGTTTTATAGGTGTGTAGGTGGGATGGGAGACATCATAGCAGGGTCTGGGGGGTAGGGGGTGTTTGTGGGCCAGTGACATACCTCAGCTTCTTTCTCTCCTCCTTTGGGGGTAGGGGTGGTTGGAGGTTGGGTTCTTTTTCAGGGGAGTAATTGTGGGAGGAGTTTTGGGCCACTTTGAGAGATCCAATTTGGGCGTTTCTCAGATTTTGTATTGTTTTTGGGGAGGTTGGAGGTGTTGGAGGATAGGTGGTTGGGGATTTTGGGAGGGTTAGGGATTTTGGGAGGGTTAGGGGTGGTGGATGGCTTTTTTCCTATGGGGAGGGGGGTAGATGGTGTCCATCGGGGAGGTACGGATGTGGTGTGTACTCAGGGGACACCCTCACCATTGGTTTTAGGTTGGGTTGGGAGGTCCTTCCATGCTGGGGGTGGGGGCCCTCATCATGGGATGTGCACACTATATCTCCGATGCAATGTTTTTACTGTGAATGCTATTTACAAATAATATGCTTTGAGGTTAGCCTTTTAGGTGTGCAGCCTATTTTCTTTTCTCTTTGTTTTTGCCAACTTTACATAGTCCTTTTTTTGGTAGACAGGTGCCTTGCAAATAAAAAAATGACGGAATCTCTGCCAGGAAATGGAAGCTAGGCAGACAGAAGACATAAAGGCTGAGATTATTGATTTTTATTAACTGTTCATAGATGGCTCTCCAGAGCAGCAATTATTGATGTGCAGAGTAGTTGATGTTCTATGACATTTCAGTTTAAAAGCGAAATCAAGGAGGCAGGAGATACCTGGCTTTACCACACTTACCCAACTAACTAACCATTCTTTCCTTGTAAATAAGCTTTTAGAAGTCTTGCTAGAGCTAGATAATAAAATCCCAAATGTTGGCAGAATCCATACTATATAGCAAGCGCTCCTTGTAAATTACTACTATAATGTTACATGAAAGTAATTTTCACATTGTTTGCTGTACAACATTTTCATTATTAAATACCAGTTTATACTGTAGATTCTGCCTGTGGCTAACACTGTGTCACACAGTACAAATAATATTCTTGCTGAACGACTGCTGAGAAAGAAATCAATTACAGGATAAGTCACCTAGGGAGTATACAATTATCAGCAAAGCCTTCCGAAAAAAAAAAAAGACATGTCTATAGACTTGCACTGAGACGAGAGAAAAGAAAGCATAATAATTACTGTGCTGCGCTTTTAACCCTGAAGCAAAATAGGACTATGTAATGTATATCTGTAAGCAAGAACATCAACCAATATTATAAACCACACATACAGATCTATACATACACATATACAGGCAAGGAGTGGCAACGTTTGGCCTAAGGGAGTAAATTATAAAAAGAAAAAAGTAGGGTTGAAAAAAAAAGGTAGCTAAAAGTAAGAACTCCATAGTGTCACAATCCACTTACTACATATACACTGTGGCATACATGCATTATATATTACACACGCACACTATACTGCCAAAAGTATTGGGACACCCCTCCAAAACATTGGATTCAGGTGTTCCAATCGCCTCCATGGCCACAGGTGTATAAAATCAAGCACCCAGGCATGCAGACTGTTTCTACATACATTTGAGAAAGAATGGGTCGCTCTCAGGAGCTCAGTGAATTCAAGCGTGGTACCATGATGGGTTGCCACCTGTGCAATAAGTCCATCCATCAAACTTCCTTGTTACTAAAAATTCCATGGTCAATTGTTAGTGGTTTTATGACAAAGTGGAAGCAACTCAGCCATGAAGTGGTAGGCCACGTAAAATGAAAGAGCGGGGTCAGCGCATGCTGAAGCACAGTCAAAAGTCGTCAACTGTCTGCAGAGTCAATAGCTAAAGACCTCCAAACTGCATGTGGTCTTCAGATTAGCATAACAGTGCATAGAGAGCTTCATGGAATGGGCTTCCATGTCCGAGCAACTGCATTCAAGCCTTACATCACCAAGTGCAATGCAAAGCGTCAGATGCAGTGGTGTAAAACATGCCACCACTGGGCTCTAGAGCAGCGGAGACGTGTTCTCTGGAGTAATGAATCATGCTTCTGTCTGGCAATCCAAGGGTTGTGTCTGATTTGGCGGTTGCCAGGAGAACGGTACTTGCCTGACTGCATTTTGTCAAGTGGAAAGTTTGGTGGAGGGAGGATTATGGTGTAGGGTTGTTTTTCAAAGGTTGGGCTTGGTCTCTTAGTTCCAGTGAAGGGAACGCTTAAGGATTCAGCATACCAAAGATGTTTTGACAATTTCCTGCTCCCAACTTTGTAGGAACAGTTTGGGAATCCTGTTCCAACATGACTGCCCACCAGTGCACAAAGCAAGGCCCATAAAGACATGGATGAGCGAGTTTGGGGTGTAGGAACTTGACTGGCCTGCACAGATTACTGACCTTGACCCGATAGAACACTTTTGGGATGAATTAGAGCAGAGACTGCGATCCAGGCTCTCGTCCGACATCAGTGCCTGACCTCACAAATGCGCCTCTGGAAGCATACTCAAACAGTCCCATAGATAACACTCCTAAATCTTGTGGACAGCCTTCCCAGAAAAGCTGAAATGGTTCTAGCTGTGCATGTAAAGGCAGGCGTCCCAATACTTTTGGCAGTATCATGTATATAAATACACACACACTAAGCTCAGCATAAAGAAGTACACCCCAACAGATTTTTGATAAAATCTTCAGTGTAAGTTCACATATATGTGGATAGGAAGCAGTTTGAACTGTATCCAATCTGCATGACATGTGAAAAACCATTGCTTCCTATGGTGCCTGTTCACATAGGTCCGATGCACTGGTAGGGCGGTTTGAAAGAGCCATGTATGATTTCTGAGCGGTGAGGTCCGGTTCGGGTGTGGATTACAGGTTAATTGACTTCTATGGGAACCGTTTCTAAACCGCATATATGTGAACAGTATAATCCTGACAGCTAATCCTGTTTTGAACCTGATGTAAACCTGACATGAACCGGTGAACAACTACTGTATCAATTAGCTGTGAAATCTCAGCTTCAATCTGCACCGCACAGGTGAGAATCAGCTCTCATTCTTTCAGAATCAACATTTTCTTTGGGGCACTATACTACAAAATACTCCCACAAATGCAGGCCAATGATTGCAAACAAGATTTGTTAATGTGCACACACAAAAAAGTATTTTTCCTAACAAATTAATTTAAGACCATGTTGCAAAAATGAATACAACCCAATTAAAGTCTTAGCAGTAAAGCTAAATTTTAGACCGCAAAATCCTAATTATCAAGAATTCAACTACAGGTGAGTCTAATTATTCATTAAACAGGTGTCCAGCAGACAGTTGATTATAAAAGGGCGTTACTTAAGGAAAACCCCTTCCCATTTCATGCTGTCAGCAATTGCAGCACATAGAAGACAAAGAAAATATTTCTTTACACAAGAAAGGTGAAGGCTACAAGAAGATCAACAAAGCATTACTCATCAGTCAGAATACTGTAGCACAAGTGATACAAAAATTTAACAAAGATGGAACTGCAACCATCTCACAGAGACATCTAGGCTGTTCACGGAAGTCAACACATCGACAGGAGCGTCTTCTAATGAGAAGGGCTGAAGAATATTGTCATGCAAGTTCACTGCAGTTCGCTAAAGAAGTAGAAAGCAAAACTGGGGTAATTGTTTCCCGCGACACAACATGGTGTACACTGCAGACGAATGGCATGCATGGGTGTTGTCTACGAAGGAAGAATTTGCTAGGGCCCATGCTGAAAAAAAGAAGACTACTGGGACTCTGTCCTCTGAAGTGATGAGACCAAGACAAATGTTTTTGGAACTGATGACTTCAAAACTGTATGGTGTCGTAAAGGTGAGGAGTACAAAGAAAAATGCACAGTGCCTACAGTGAAACATGGTGGTGGCAGTACCCTTCTGTGGGGCTGCATGAATGCTGCTGGTGTCAGGGAGCTACATTTCACTGATGGTATCATGAATTCACATATGTACTGCACTATATTGATAGAGAAGATGGTACCATCACTCCGTGCCTTTGATCGTCGTGCACTTTTCCAACAGAACGATGATCCAAAACGCACATCTAAGGCCACTGTTGCATTTCTGAAGAAGAACAGAGTGAAAGTGATTCAGTGGCCAAGTATGTCTCCTGATCTAAACCCAATCGAACACATGGGGAATTCTGAATAGAAAAGTTGAGCATCACTCTTCATCCAGCATCCAAGCTATAAAAAAAGAGATCGTTCTTGAAGAATGGAAAAAGATAGATATTGCAATAAGTCACCAACATGTTCATTCCACCTGGTGGACATTCTTACAAATCATGGAGGTCATACAAATTGCTAGATATAGTAGTTTTTGTTGTGGGGTATATTCATTTTTGCATCAACTAATTTGAGTAAAACTGAAGATTTTTTAACCTAAGTTATATTATTAACTTTACTTTCATGTAATGGGCTAAAACATTTTCTGTTAAAATTTTGGAAATTTTTCTTGTGTTTATCTTACTTTTCAAAAGGGGTGTAGTTATTTATGCTGAGCAATGTGTGTGTGTATATATATATATATATATATATATATATATACACACACATACATATATACATACATACACACACACACACATATATATATATATATATATATATATATATATATATACACACACACACACACACACACACACACACACATACACACACAAATTATCATGTTTGATGCTTTTATTCAGTAAGGTAGCATTACACTGATCAGAAATAATTGTCAACACATAATGTTATGCATTTTGTTTTGTTTTATATGCCTGTTGTACATTGGAAAAAAAAAGCCATTACTGGCAATTATTCAAGTATTCTGGCAATTATTCAAGTATTCAAGCTATCGGTTTCTTTCTATTCTTGAACATATTCAGGAGAAAATTTCAACCATCATCTTCTGTTACCATTCCACCATCATCTTCTGTTACCGTTCCTAGAGGTGCAATGAACTTGTAGGGTATTATTCACTGGGCTTACAGCAAACCTCTCCCCACAAGAGTTCTAGAAAGGCTGAGATCTCACAATTGTATCAGCCAGTCCATCAAAGACATTACTATGGGTTACTCTTAGTTAAAATACATTTCACATAGCTTAGGAGTATGCTTCATTTCACTGTCCTGCAGCATGTGCAAAAATGAAAATGTGCATCAAACAATGACAACAGAGAAGAGAATTAATAATATTATACAGAATTTATATAGCACAAACAGTTTGCACAGCACTTTACAATGTAAGGAAAACAGTAGTGTTACAATACAATTCGATAGAGAAGGTTTGGGAAGCCCAAAGGAAGGGGCAAGTGATACAAAAATGCATCAACTATGACAAAGTAAAAGTACATCTTATTAAAAAGGATCTTCACCCTAGAAAGAAAAAAAAAAGTCAATAGCCACAAATACTGTAGCTGCTGACTTTAATAAAAGGTCATTTATTTGTCCAGGGATCCAGCGTTGTTTTCACCCAGGCCAGTTACACAGTGATTGGAAGTGGGGCTGAAAGGAAAGTTCAGAGTGCAAACATGCTCCCGATCCAGGCTGTGTGTCTATAGACACACACAGTGTGACTTGGCCAAACCCTCCCTCTTCCCAGAATTTGACTGACGGCAGCAGGAGCCAATGACTGCAATCCAATGAATGAAAGGGATGGGCCAGGAACAGCAAGGTTGGTTCCCAAAAAGGGCTAAATAATGCTGGATATACAGTATATACATACATACACGCACATTTATATTATACACACAGCCACAATTACATCATGACTGCTATATTTGGTAAAATATAAATGATGTTGTGCTGAGTAAATGGTTACCCAAAATGCTTTATAATTGCGCACACTCGTAGAATGGCACCAAACATTTCTACAGGTGATGCTTTATAAACCTTTACTGGTTACCAGTTTAAGAGGTACACAGAAGGTCTGGTGCTAGAACTATTGCTCTAGCTCTGATACTTCACATGTATGGTGCGATCGCCATTTGTAAAAGCAATCCAGTGGCCACTAGGGTTTCTTTTACACCCACAGAAAAACAATACTGGATTGATGCCCAGCCCAGTATAACCTCTTCAGGACATGCCACTGTACATGTACATTACCTGGTCCGGAAGGGGTTAATAAATTGGTGGCTAAGCAGCCATTGTCAGACATTCAGGAGCTACTGCCAGTTAAATGCTAGTTTTTTTTTTGCCTAACTGCTCCTGGTTGCAGCACGACCCCATTGACTTGAATGGCCACGTTTAACAGACACTGTTGCCAGTCATCTCAACATTCTACATTAAATTGGCCATGGCACAAAGCATCACAGCTGTGGCTGGTGAACAACCTTCCTTCTCTATTTATTTATTTCAGGTACTTATATAGCGCCATCAATTTACACAGTGCTGTACATATATGTTGTACATTCACATCAGTCTCTAACCCTCAAGGGGCGTACAATCTAAGGTCCCTAACTCACATTCATAGATACACATACTAGAGCCAATTTAGACAGGATCCAATTAACCTACCAGCATGTCTTTGGAGTGTGGGAAATCAGAGTACCCAGAGGAAAGCCACGCAGGCACAGGAAGAACATGCAAACTCCAGGCAGGTGGTGCCGTGGTTGGGATTCGAACCGGCGATCCTAGTATTGCCAGGCGGAAGTGCTAACCATTTAGCCACTAGCTGTGTTGCAGACTTTAGGTGGATGGTTGGAGACTCAACCGCCTGTTTTTAATGTCCTCTCTGGCTGCTCATATGAAAGAGGCCTTACAGTGTCATCATTTTCAAACTGTCTTTTGATTTGTAACACTGCAATATCTCACAACCAAGTAGAAGTCACAAGTATTTGAATAAATGTATACAATATTTCTGTATATAATTCTGTATACTGCAGAAAAAATCTTCAATATAAAGTCAATGATGCCAAGTGATAAGGAAGTTTCACATACACAAAGTTGCTATAGTTTCCTGAACAGATGTCAGCTATGTTTGGTCTCGAGCATGAAGCAACTACTGTAAAACAAACCAGTAAGCACCATGAAGCATACAACAGCAGAGAGTGCCAGAGTGTAACTTCTTTGCGGAAAAGGAACATCTCCAGATTACCACTATGTAATTCCCAAGTATAAGAATAAATTCCAAAAATACAACTTTCAGTAATGCTCCAAGAAGCATTATGTATCTACATAAATTAAAGTGTTACTAAACCCATAACAGTAACATCAATTTGTGTATGTAACTGTAACTGCTATATACTGCTGATGAGAAAAGGTATTTAGCAGTTTATATTTACTAAAATTACTGCATTTCCATGTTGTACGTACTGTGGGAGACCAGATTTAGTGATTGCAGGGTCCTGGGTTTAGTAGCACTTAAGTTAACATCAAAAATCTGATTTATTTTGGGACCATTATTGTGGAAAGAAAATGTAATTTGATAATAGCAAGTGTTCCATTAGATTACAGTGTTCTAAAAATGTAGGAATTGCTCTGCAACTGTATAACCACCCCTGTCAGTGTTAAACTTTTGCTGTACAGCATGCCACGCAAAATCTTTAAAGTGGTTTGTAAACCCTTACATATACCCAGTGAAGTGACTGGCCTCAGGTGATACACAGATTAAACAAATACTACTATATAGGTTGTACCTGTCTATCTGCAGTCTTCTCTACATCCATTCAAAGTCCAGAATGTATAAATCTTGTCTGAGAGTTCAGGAAAAAAAAGGGGATTGGAGAGCTGAAATTACACTCTGCAGAGCTTAGTGAAGACAGTTCTGAGAGTTGACTGGTGGGAACAGACACACACCCCTCCACACAGCTCACAGGAACAAAGCGGAGGCTGTCAATCTGCTGGAGGTCCCTCCCGTCACCATTTTTCTCTTGGTGTCAGGACAGCTTATCAGCATCAATTACTTATGACAGGAGAGGAATGCAGCATCAGGCAGAAATGACACTCAGTACTCTCAATTGTGACAAGTACACACTATAGAGGGATATTCTTTGTTCACATTGCATGTCTGAGGTTTACAACCACTTTAAAGTTAAACTCCATTTTGTACGAGTGGTGAAAAGTTAGCAACGGTCTGAATTTGATTGCTGTCTATATAACCGGTTGGAGTGATCCACTGTTTGTCTGAGGGAAAAAAAGCAAATCCAACATTTTACAGTTGTCACTAAAGCATGAGATGAGGGGGAATTTGCAATCGGGTCACCTTTCTCAGTTTCAAAGGTGGGATTTTTCCCTAGTTTGGACAGATTTCCTCTTATTTCCTTCCTGTCAAGGTACTGGGGAAGCAAATCAAAGCTCCCAGCAACGGCACACACAGCAATAAGAACCTGACAGTTTTTTACACCCCCCACACGTAATAAACTAAGCTGTTAAGCTGGGTAATAAACTGAATTTGACATGTTATCAACCTCTCGCAGACTGTGTACAACAAAGCCCAGGAGTGGTCCATGAAGAATGCAGTACATGTGTTGGCATGCTAATAGGAGAAGAGCGTAGAGTGACAGAGAAATTATCTAATCAATGTGCCTTCTCTCCTTCATTGTCCAGTCACAGAGCGTAGAGTGACAGAGAAATGATCTAATCAATGTGCCTTCTCTTTTTCATTGTCCAGTCACAGGCTGAGGGGCGGATCCATGATAGCCTAAACTCAGATGAACTGAAATGAATAATGTAGGCTGTCATTCAATCCTGAAGACTGAGGACATCTAGTGGCAGAAAATAAGTTCTGCAGGGACAACACCAGTTTGAATGGAGTACTGCTGCTGATTTTTAAATTTGATGTTTTGAGGGTTTTTTGCCTGTAATTCTGTTTTAAATCATGTAAATAAAAGATAACCTTTTAAGAGCTTCCCTGCTGGTGGTTTAGTTTTTTCCAGCTCTTGCAACTGTCATCTTCAAGAGATAGCTTGGTAAGCATGTAAATATGAAAAACAATGTATTTAACGAAATGTAAAACAAAAGGAAGAATATCCTGATACTTTTATCAAATGCGTTAGCCACACACAGTAGTGGTGGTCAACTTGCTAGATGCAGGTACCTCAACTGCAGCCCATTATATCAAGGGAACACATATATTCAACATATGTAATTAATGCTACACAAGACAGTCAGAGACTGCAGACATGCTACAAAAGAGGGTCAGAGACTGAAGACATCCTACATAGTGTGGCTGGTGACAGCAAGAGACGAGAGACTAAGGACATGTTACATGAGACTGCTGATCAGTCATTACAGCCCCTTGACAGGTCAATCAACCCAGCTCATTGCTAGATGTTGTAACCGGAGAGCCGTACAGTAAGTTCCAATTGACCCCATAAGTCTGCCTGGCTATAGGCTTGGCACCATGGACATTAAATCACAACACAATATTTGGATATAAAATTCAACAATGTTATTAATAAAATGGCCAACTACTCCGTAACTTCTAATAATTAAACAGGATAGATTTGACAACTGCCCATATACTAAACACTACCCATATACGTGATTATAGTAAACTACCTGCTTATTGAAGGCTAATAATCCCTAGTTTTAGACCAAGTAGTGCTGGTATACTGAAAATTTAAATCAGCTTCTTCTATTTACTTAATTCAATAAGGGAAAGTTGGAATATACTGTAAGCTTTTGCATATACCCATACATTTCTTTCAACAGCTTTTAGTCTTGGTGCGACCTGAAAGTTGCGCAACGTACAGTGCGACTTTACCAGGCAACTTGAGTACTACTTTGAAGTGACTTTGAAGCAACTTTCAAGGAATGCTTGGGTAATCTTCCTGTGATGTCGGCTGCAAATCACATCAATATAAATGAGGATCCGACTTGCAGTTGACTTCCATTAAAGTCTATGGGCACAAGTCGGATAGAAATCACCTTGAAGTAGTACAAGAACCTTTTCTAAAGTCGACTTCAGTAATGCTAATACAGCTCTCATTGACTAACATGGGATTTCACATGTCATGCAACTTGGGGTCTAAAAAGTGGGCTCCCAAAGCGCAGCAGTGTGAACCAAGCCTTAATCCAACCATAAAGACTTTATAATTACTATATTATGGTCCATTTTAGTAATGTCTTCATACTTCTGCCACTTCAGGCATTTTGTTACATGCCTTTATATTTTACCACTCCTTCCTGTAGCATTTACAACTTCAAAACTGATAACATAATATCAATAAAATATAATATAACTCCATGTCCTTCAGCTCATGCCTTTCAACAATTCCTAAAACAGAAACTGTTACATGACAAGACAGAAGAGTAAGTGGAATATGAATGCAGCTTTTGGAGTCTGGAAAGTGTCCTGCAATATAAAACTATTCATGTCAAAACGGAAGGTTTAACTTTCTAGATCTTAGCTGCGTCACTCTTTGTGGTTTACAAAAGGAGTAGAGCGTGTTCACTTTGTTTGCAAAGTGAATTTTTACTTAGCTTAGTAGAGTGAAGCTGAGCTGACTTTAATCACCCAATCATGTGCAATCATTTTACGTGCTTTGCATTTTGAGGTCTACAATTTTACTTGCTTTGTGAATTAAACTCTACTAAATTAGGTAAACCAACTTAAAGTGGTAGTAGAGTCTCTATAAGAAACAAAAAAAAAATGTCCCCCTGCAGGTTTAAGCCATAATGTAGTAGTATGCACTGCACTTTGACTAGTACATCATGAGACTTACCTACAATTGGAGCTCTCCAGCGCTGGGCTGCCACGACTCCCCATGGTCTCCGGCACTTCCATGGTAACCCACTCCTCTTTCTGGGTTCCGAATCTTTGGCTACTTGAATGGCTGGACTGTGGTGACATCACTCCTGCGTATGGGAGTCACATCGCACGCAGAGTGGGCCGTAAATGCAGTCTGAGCTGTGAGTGCAAGCCTCACATGCATAACCCGCTGACAGGCGGGCAGCATTTATGACAGAAGAAACCTCTAGGATCTCTACTGTTATAAAAACCCTACCTATCAGCGGGTTTTTAAAAGAGGAGAGATTACTACCACTTTAAAGAGATTGTAAATATATATTTTTTTTAAATAATAAACATGCCATACTATTCCCCCCGCCAAATGCCCCCATAGCAAGCTGCTAAACTTGCTATGGGGGCACTCATGCGTACTCAATCCCAAGCCATGTTCTCTGTATCCATAGACAAACAACACAACTTGAGCCTATCCCCTCTCCCAGTGGTGTATTTAGGTTTTGTACTGCCCTAGGCAACACAAAAATCAGATGCCCTCCCCGGCAGAGAGAGCCTGACACCGTGCAACACCCACCCCCCAGCAACAGAGAGAAAGACACTAACCTTCACCGCTCTGGACATCCCTGGGAACGACAATCACACTCTGCATACACCATCAAGCAGCCCACAGCCTCACTAGGATTCAACCTGGTCCCCATGCAGTATATGTCCCTTTCCCTTGGTCAAAAATTAATCTTGGGTGAAAATCTGTGTAAATGTAAACTCTAAAGGGCAAAGGACCAGCCTGGCTCTTTTTCCACAGGCCACAATATACTGGTAAGACTGGACTCTGAATAGAGAGGCACACAGAGGGATAAGGAAAAACAATAATGCACTCATTGGTAAATAATCTCAAAATGCATTCACTCCCCAAAGGAGAAAGCAGACTCAGATTCATAGGTACAGTTTAATTTAAGGTGCACTTACCTCTATGAGTAATTAGCTGTCACTGCCCATGCAGCCAGTCCAGTAGCACAGGCATTTTAAAGCAATGGTCTTCTCCCCCTTCTTTCCTTAGGGCTCCTGGGATGAATCAGAGGGAGTGACCACTTTGACCAATCAGAATCCCTCTGATTTGTCCTAAACGTCCTATCAAAAGTAGCGGGAGAAATGGGGGGGCAGGGTAGGGTTCAAATCCCCAGAACACTGCACTAGCTGCTTAGGCGGTGACAGTTAGTAACCCATAAAGGTAAGTGCAGAGGTCACCAGAGGGTGTAGGGTGTTCATTCACTGTTACATTTCTACTTTACTTTAATAATTGTCAGATGGTGCTGTACACCACTGCAAGTATATTTTGTCATATTAACACAAGTAATGAACAAAGCATAGTAAGGCAGTCAGCGGGTTGATTAAAAAAACAAAAATTACACAATTTCCCCATCTACACACTCGATGGCAGAGCACATTATTGTGGTGGGAGGGTGATGTTAAAGGGGGGCAAATGCCAGTGGGGAGGGGAAATGTGAAGGAGGGTAGTGCTGTGTGGTGGGGAGAGAGGTGTAAAGAGGGGGCAAGTATTGTGGGGAGGGGTGATGTGAAAGGGGGGGGAGCGTGATCTGAAGGTGATGGCAGAGCACATTGTGGTGGGAGGGTGCTGTGAAAGGGGAACAGTGCTGTGGGGATTATGTGAAAGGGGGCAAGTGCTGGTGGGGACAGGAGATGTGAAGGAGGGCGGTGCTGTTTGGGGGTGGGGGGGGAGTGATGTAAAAAGGGGCAAGTGCTGTGGAGGGGTGATGTAAAGAGAGGGCAAGTGTTATGGCGAGAGGTGATGTGAAGGGGGGGTGAAGCAAAGGGGGGAGCAGTACTGTGGGGAGAAAGATGTAAAGAGTAGGAAGTGCTGCGGGGGGGTTGTGGAGTTGATGTGAAGGGGCAGTGGACACTGTTACCCGGGAACTGATGTGAAGTGGATAATTAATGTGCGGGGGATTGAGGACACTGATGTAAGAATGGGATTGTGATATAAAATGAAGGGCTGCGATGGGAAGGATATGAGACATCACACAAACCTCTACTGGAAGAAAATTTTACTAACTCCATGAATTTTAATTCAATACCCCTGCTGTAGGTCACCTTCTGTACAACCACAGTGTCCATACCTGGTTCAAAATTCAGCCCGTCCCTGCTAAACCAGCCAAATTTCAATCCATGTATGGCCAGCTTACCTGACTAAAAACTCAAAACAATAGAATACTAAAATAAACTGTAATCAAACCTAAATAAGTCACGCTCTTTTCACAATCAGTCTACACTTGGCTATCTAGTTGCTTCTGGCCAATGCAGGCGTGTCTGGCACACCTTCCTATGCAAACATGCTGTGGCTGGTACATTTAACTGCCAAGGCCCATTCTGTGAAAATAATCTGTCGTACTCAGTTACTGAAGAGGGAAGTACTAATTTTATAATGTACAATATCATTTGGAAAATGCAGTATATTTAGAAACACAAAGTACTAAACACTAAAGATCAAATACAACCACCCATGTGGGCGTTACATCGATGAATACATTAACAACAGCACAAAGGATCTGTTATAACCTGGAGAAGTGCATGGCAGAAACAGATTACATGTCTAGCAGAACAGAGAGATGCCTTGAGACAACGGAGTTTCACAGGCAAGAACACAGAATTTTTATTCCAGTTGCCCTACGAGTGTGCTGTCAAAAGGTGCATGGGTTCCAAACAGCTAGATGAAGAGGTGTCTTCACAAACGTCTGCGCTACAAAATGCAAGAATATGTATTCATACATACTGTACAAGAAAAACATGTACCTTAGGTATTCCTATGTACATTTAGATAAGGAGTCTGCAAACTTTTCAGTACAAGGGACACGTGATATATTTTAAAAATAATTGGGAGCCAAAATAGAAAAATACAGTTTGAAATGAAAGAATCAAATTCAAGTGAAAGTTTTACTTGGAGTTTTTTCTTAATCAGCATATGATATGATTCAGAACACAAAAAAAAAAACAAAAACAAAGAAAAACAAAGAAAAGAAACTCCAAAAAAAATGTGAGCCTGTCCGAGTCAATAAAGACCCCATCAAAGTCCCCCTTACATCAGAGTCCTCATTTACATCAAGATATCCATCACAGTCTACTCTTAAATCAGAGGGCTAGATAAAACCTTGCAGAAGGACAGATTTGGCTTGCAGGTCATAGTTTAGAGACCCATGATTTAGGCCCCTCTTACATAGAGTGGACTCTACGATTTGCAGCGGATCTGTCTGCCAATTCCCTGCTGAGCAGAGCTGGTCGATGAAAGGTCCATGTCCACTCACTTTATGCAGTGCAGACACGGACAGACCCTGCTCTGCTCTGCTCTATCTCCAATTCAATTAGTCTAGAATGAGAGGGGGGTGGATAACCTTTTGGGGTTTTTTTTTAGCGGACCGGATTGGAGGTAGGCAGGTGTAAGTCCATTTGCACCCTGATTAGGTCCACCTGAAAAACTGACACGTGAACCTGATTGCCCCCTTCGTGTAAAAAAATATACATTGGTGCTCTTATTTTTTTTTAATACAATAAAGCCATTATCTTCCTACAGTTGCAACAAAAAGTATGTGAACCCCTTGGGATTACGTGGAGATTTGCATGAATTACGCATAAAATGTGCTCTGAACGTCATCAAAGTCACAACAATAGAAGAACACAGTCTGCTGAACATAATACTACACAAACATTAGATGTTGCCATGGTTTAATTGCACATAACATGTAAACATTCACAGTGCAGGGAGAAAAAAGTATGTGAGGCCCTAGCTTAATGACTTCTCCCAGAGCTAATTGGAGCCAGGAGTGAGCCAACCTTGACTCCAATCAGTGTGATATTGGATGTGTTGCTGACAGCTGTCCTGCCCTTAAAAAAACACACACCTGCTTTGGGTTTACTGGTTTCAAGAAGCACTGTCTGGTGTGAACCATGCCTCGCAGAAAAGAGCTCTCAGAAGACCTACAATCAAGAATTGTTGACTTGCATGAAGCTGGAAAGGGTTACAAAAGTATCTCCAAAAGCCTTGATGTTCATATGTCCACGGTAAGACAGACTGCCTACAAATGGAGAAAGTTTAGCACTGTTGCTACTCTCCCTAGGCGTGGTCGTCCTGTAAAAATGACCACAAGAGCACAGCGCAGAATGCTTCATGAGGTAAAGAAGAATCCCAAAGTGTCAGCTAAAGACCTACAAAAATCTCTGGCACATGCTAACATTTTTGTTGACACATCTACAATAAGGAAAACATTAAACAAGAATGGAGTACATGGGAGGACACCACGGAGGAATCCATTGCTGTCCAAAAAGAATATTGCAGCACGTTTGAAGTTTGCAAAAGAGCACCTGGATGTTCCACAGCACTACTGGCAAAATATACTGTGGACAGATGAAACCAAGATTGAGTTGTTTGGGAAGAACACACAACACTATGTGTGGAGAAAAAAAGGCACAGCACACCAAAATCCAAACCTCATCCCCACTGTAAAACATGGCGGAGGGAGCATCATGGTTTGGGGCTGCTTTGCTGCCTCAGGGCCTGGACGGATTGTTTTCATTGATGGGAAAATGAATTCCAGAGTTTATCAAGACATTTTGCAGGAAAACGTACAACCATCTGTCCGCCAACTGAAGCTCCGCAGAGGATGGGTGATGCAACTGGACAATGACCCAAAGCATACAAGTAATTCAACAAAACAATGGCTGCAACAGCACAGAATACGCCTTCTGGAGTGGCCCAGTCAGAGTCCTGACCTCAACCCGATTGAAATGCTGTGGCATGACCTTAAGAGAGCGATTCACACCAGACATCCCAAGAATATTGCTACACTGAAACAGTTTTGTGAAGAGGAGTGGTCCAAAATGACTCCAGATCGTTGTGCAGGTCTGATCTGCAACTACAGGAAACGTTTGGTTGAGGTTATTGCTGCCAAAGGAGGGTCAACCAGTTAAGTCCAAAGGTTCACATACTTTTTCCTCCCAGCACTGTGAATGTTTACATGTTATGTGCAATTAAACCATGGCAACATCTAATGTTTGTGTAGTATTATGATCAGCAGACTGTGTTCTTCTATTGTTGTGACTTAGATGACGTTCAGAGCACTTTTATGCCCAATTCATGCAAAAAGTCCACGTAATCCCAAGGGGTTCACATACTTTTTCTTGCAACTACACCGCGTTCCAAATTATTATGCAAATTCTATTTAAAGTGTCACAAAGATGAAATATTTAGTTAAACGCATGGATGGCATTGTGTGTCAGGGCTTTTTTGATCACTGAAAACAATCTCGGACACCTGTGATAATTAGATTGGCCGGTGAGCCCAATTTAAGGAAAAACTACTAAAGGAGGGTGTTCCACATTATTAAGCAGAGCACCATTTTCAAGCAATATGGGGAAGAAAAAGGATCTCTCTGCTGCCGAAAAGAGTGAAATAGTTCAATGCCTTGGACGAGGTATGAAAACATTCGATATTTCACGAAAACTTAAGTGTGATCATCGCACTATTTAGAGATTTGTGGCTGATTCAGAGCACAGACGGGTTCATGCAGATAAAAGCACATTGAAAAAGATTTCTGCCAGATCCATGCATCAGATCAAGAGAGCAGCTGCTAAAATACCATTACATAGCAGCAAACAGATATTTGAAGCTGCTGGTGCCTCTGGAGTCCCACGGACATCAAGGTGTAGAGTCCTCCAGAGTCTTGCAACTGTGCATAAACCTTCTAGTTGGCCACCACTAACCAATGCTCACAAGCAGAAACGGCTGCATTGGGCAGAAAAACACATGAAGACTAATTTTCAAACAGTCCTGTTCACTGATGAGTGCCGTGCAACCCTGGATGGTCTAGATGGATAGAGTAGTGGATGGTTGGTGGACGGCCACCCTGTTCCAACAAGGCTGCGACATCAGCAAGGCGGCGGTAGAGTCATGTTTTGAGCCGGAACCATGGGAACAGAGCGGGTTGGCCCCTTTAGAGCCCCCGAAGGTGTAAAGTGACCTCTGCAAAGTATGTGGAGTTTATGACTGAACACTTTCTTCCCTGGTACAGAAGGAAGAACTATGCTTTCCGTAATAAAATCATCTTCATGCATGACAATGTACCAGCTCATGCTGCAAAGAATACTTCTGCATCAATGGCTGTTATGGGGATAAAAGGAAAGAAAGTCATGGTGTGGCCTCCATCCTCCCCTGACCTCAATCCTATTGAGAACCTTTGGAGCATCCTCAAGCAAAAGATATATGAGGGTGGGAGGAAGTTTACATCCAAACAGCATCTCTGGGAGGCTATTCTGACATCTTGAATTTGTTTGCAAGTAGAAACTGCCCAAAAACTCACAAGTTCAATGGATGCAAGACTTGTGAAGCTGCTATCAAATAAGGAGTCCTATGTTACAATGTAACGTGACCTGTTTAAATGTTTAAAAAGTTAAAATGTTGTTAAAAGTTTGATTGAAATAGCTTTTGATTTCAGTAAATATGCTGCAAACACAACAAATGACAATTTTCAGTTCTTTACAACCTATAAAGTGTTTTGAAACTTACTGTGAGTAATAATTTGGAACAGTGCATTCTAAGTTTTTTATGTTTAAAAAAAATACTGTTAACATTAGGAGGTTTGTTCAATAAAATTTGAATTGTACTCTTAATAGTTGATAACATGAGAATTATGCTGACTGTTATTTACATCAATTATTTAGGTAAAAAGAGAAAAATATAATTTGCATAATAATTTGGAACATGGTGTATATATGAGCTGTAACAAAGGCTTGCTCATTGACAAAACATCCCAATCTGGGATCATATGAAAAGATGGTGTGAAGAATCTCCTCGGCAGATTTTCACTTTGTAGTGATAGTTTGATGGATTATACTATTTTTCTTAAATTAGCAAGATGTAATTACGGTCAAGCAACTGCAAATTTGAAATTTTTCTGAAACATATGCACACTTGTTTTTACTGTATTAGGCCTCATGCACATAGGTGCCTGAAGCTGCACAAAGTAAAGTTTGGGAGCCTAATGCAGGCCATAGATGGCTCGAAAACCGTCCGTTTTTAAAAAAAAAAAAAAGGAAAAATCAGTCGCTCAACAGGCCGACGTTACCACCATTTAATTACTTCTGTCCCTTGCAGAGAGCTCCACTATTATATTTCACATGAACAAGTATTGCGGTTGCAACAATGTATCCATTTGTATCCATTTTGGATACAGATGTTTTTATTCGGCTACAAATAGATAAATTGTTGCAACCGCAATACTTTTCATATAAAATATATTAGCGGACTGGAATTCTTCTTTTTCTTCTTTTTTTTGTTCTTGCAGTTCACGGCTCATGCGCAGATTTTGTATCGGTAAAACGATCGGCCGATTTGCCCATCATTGCCGGGAAAGTCAGCCGATTTTTTTCCAACTTTACCAGTAAAGAAAATGTGTCAAAACCCCAAAAAACGGCCAACCAATTAACCCACTAATGGTGCGAAAATCGGCCAATTTTTTTTTGGCCTGAAAAATTGGCCGATTTTCGACCCGTCTATGGCCTGCATAACCGGGAGTCACAAGTGCTGCGTGCAGTATTCCACAGAACTCAATAGCTGCATGCAAGTATACACTGGTACTTGCATGATTGCACACAGATGTACATAAGCCCCTGGAACCAGACTGCCTGCGTCCATGGTTGTACGTCCATTCACATCATCATGTACCCATTTACAGCTATTGATTCTAGGTGACATCTATGACTATCAGGGCAGGGATGCTCAACATGAGCTCAAATACTCTCAAATTTTACGTGTATCAGGTGCCCACGTGTATGAGGCCTTAATCATGCTGTCCATTATGCAGGCAAAGAACCACTTTTGCCTCAGGGGACAAGGTAACCAATGCTTCCTCCCTCATGGCAAGGCAAAGCAACAGATTAACTTTAATGTCCACCTTCCCTTCTAAGCCCCTCCACCAGGTGAAATGAAAATGAGTAACACTCCACTCCTTCAGTCTTCTTCCTCTCATGTGAAAGTGCTGGTACTTTTTCATTGGCCCAGTGCTGTCACATAGGGTATGGTCAAAGTTCTCAGTCCTGTGGAAGACTACAGTAACTTAGAGCTTACACGTCTTTATTTTCCTTGTTTCCAGCAGATGAGTGCAGTTGATAGGGATCAAACAAAAGGTTAAATGTGCTGCTGGAAGAGGGGGATTATTGTAAATTGGTTATTTTACTCTGCAAGACTATGTAGGGATGCGTTTCCTCACAGGTCTCATTCACAGGGGGGGTTCTTATGCACACACCCACATGAGGGCCGTGTTACTTGTTCTGTACAAAGTTAGGAGGACTAGCACAATTGTGTGGATAATTCTGGACATTCTTCACTAGTCCTAACTCTATACCTTCATTAGCGGATTTCTCCACAATCACACACAGGTTATTTTCTGGGGGGGGGGGGGGATTGTCCTGGATCCAGTCCTAGTCAGTGGAATCAAAAGTGCCTGAAATGGAATGATTGGAGGGGCAATTGAAGAATTTGATAGAAAAACCTGTGGATGGACTGAGTAAATCTGGGCAAGTTTCCATTGTGGGTGGAGACTTGAGGCAAGTTGCTGTTCACATTATATACTGCCTACTTTGATCTCTTTAGGGCTCCATGCACACCAGCGTTTTCATAAGTTTAAAAAACACTAGAAAAAATGCTGAATGAAAAAAACTAATAGCGTTTTTGTGCCGGCTTGTAGTAGCGTTTTAGTAGAGTTTAGGAGTGTTATTAGTTTTATTAGTATTTCTTACAGTACATGAAGCGAGAAAAATAAAAAACCTGGAAAAAAAAGCTGTTAGGAACACTCAGCATTTTTTTTTCTGCTGGGAAAATGCTCCCAAAAACTCTACAAAAACAATTTTTTTCTGCTGCTAAACGATGAAGCTTGAAAAATGCTAGCGTGCATGCAGCCTACAGCTGAGATGAGTTCCAAGGTAATCAGATCCACAAATAGTGCACAAAGTGGCGTTGGAAGAGGAGTTCACACTTTTACAAGTTGAAGATCACTATTGATGCACATTAATTTAGGGAGATTAAAAGAACTGGTTATTTTCATACTTTTATTACTACTATCATTATTCATCTAACATCAGCATTATATAGTAGAATATAGAATGACCTCATGAATTTATATTAATGGTTTTATAAACAATTATATTCTTGGGTGCACATTTGGTGAATTAATTTTTATATTATTTATTAGAGTGTGGATTGATTAGCACTGCACATCATTTATTGTTTAATCTCTACCGATACCTCCCTGGATCAGCTCTCAACACTTTCAATACCATTTCTATGGTGACGGCATCTAATCTTTCTCTCTACTCTGCTCACCCAGTCAGCCCTCGCGCGCATCACTAATTTACTAACTAAATTATCAGTATGGACATCAGAAAACTCAATATTTTCAAAACGAAGCTCACATTTTCACTCCCCTATGCCTTCTCCCCTGACTTTTCCTACAAGATCAATCACACAACTATTAGTCCCTTTTCTCATGCCATGGTTCTAGATGAAAGCCTGGACTCAGATCTCTCCTTTTGGATACACAAACAATTGCTGTCCGAATCTTACCGCTTTAACCTCTAACATCTTTAAAATATGCCTTGTTAATGACACCTCAAAGCTACTAATTAACTTTTGTAATCTACTACTGCAACTCACTCTTTGCCTTACTGTTACATAGGCTATCCCCTTCTTCAGTCTATCATGAATGCTGCAGCCAGACTTATTCACCTTAACAAATGTAATGTCTGCCACCCCTTTCTGCCAATCCCTTTACAGACTTTGGCTTGCCCAACAAATAAAATTCAAACTACTGGGTGTGTGGCTTGGTGACTGAAGAAGATGGTTGCATCTTAGGGAGGCTCTGGCTCTACACAGGTAACCCATAGCCCACCCTGGGAATACTTCTCCTTGGACAAGGTTGAAGATATGTTCAGCTCTCCAGGACCCCCTAATCACAACTTGGGCAGAATCTGCCCAAAGTATTTAGAGCTCAGCCGGCCAAATCCCTATTTTGTTCCCCAAGCTAGAATGACATGGTTTCTTCAGGTAGCTCACCCGGTGGGGGGATGCAAATGCTACAGATTTCACCTTGGTGGGAGATGCAGCCTTGCGTTCCCTCCTCAATAGCCTACAAGATCGCCACTTTCCTTACAAATGGCACTTTCCCTGCGGGTTCTCTGGAACTAATCAAGGGTGTACAGCCCTACGCCCCAATCTGCATGAGCTGCCATCCTTCTGTCTGGCTCTACAGACCCCGGTACTCAAGACGTCTGCATCGTTCAAGGAATTTAGATTACCTGATCTTGGCTTCCCCTCCTGTATCAACCTGAAAACAAAAAAAGCAGTTCCAGAGACATGTATGGCCATACACCTGCGCACCATCTAGAGGTCCTCAATGCCAATCTGGGAGTGCGAAAGGAGGCTTCACCCTGAATCAGCAGGCTGCTAGGTATCATCCCCACTGACTGAAATGACACCCTTCTGCTGCGATCCTTCAGCTAATGTAAGAGTAATGTACCCACTTTTAGTTTTTCAGCTCCCTCTTGTGCTTCTTTTTGGTTGGAACAGATGGACTAACTATACGGTGTTACTGTTAACTCAGGTGGCCCACACTATGTCGCAGCCAGCTTATTTAGTGTTGTGCTAGCTCCTTCTGGACACTGGAGTATCCAGGATAAGGAATCTGGCCATTACGTCTCATAAGCTACTTCCACATCACGCCCTCTGCCTACTTTTGACTGTCCACCCTGTGCATTGATGTGCATTCTTGCACATCTGACAAAATTAAGCCCAAAGCTCTTATGGAGTTACACTTTTTTTTACTATAGCTTCTATGTGTGGTAATTCCCCCTTTTAGAACTGTCAGATGCCACATCGTTGTTCTGGCCACAGACAATAGCCCCCTCTTGGTTCCTAATTAAAACGTTGATCCTGCAATGCTAGGCATCCTGAAGCCTCTATTTCCCTGCTCACCAGTTGAATTTTAGTGATCTAAATATAAGCAGCCAGTCAATTTTTTTATTTTTAAAGATATTGTATAATAGCAGGCAATTAACGTCTCTCTGCATTAGTGTGGGAATGCCATATTTAACTACCTACCTTTTCAATGTTATGAACTTAAATGCCAAAAAACTAGACATGTAAATGTGGATTCCTTGGTCCTCTTTTTCCTGAGATGTATTTGACTTTTGTATCTTGATGCACATCTCTGAATTGCTTTTAGTAAAATATAATTACCTCACCAGAGGCGGTTCAATGTTCTTCCTTAGGGGCCTCCTTGATGGCACAGACCTTTCCATTTTAATTTTTGAGCCTCTTGGAGATTGAGCTGTATGCTGGCTAAAATAGCCCATGCATATTTTTTAGATCAACCAGTGGGTAAACGAAATATAAAAAAGTGCCAACTCCCCCATTCGAGGTGGATCAGTTTTGCAGACTATAGCTGATGGCACTGATCATTGGAAGAATGACTGACAGTTGTTTGTAAAGATGTCGATCGATAGAACGATTTCTGTCCTACCAGGATGGATGCCCATACATGGATCAAAATTTAGCTAGTCTCTACTGAATTTCGATCTATATATAGCCAGCTTAAATGGGTAGCTGTCATGAGTTCCAGATGACAACATAAATTGATATGGGTTCTACTTCTACACACTGTAATGTTGTTTCTAGATAGGCTGCTGATGTTGTTCGAGGAGTATAATCTCTCTTATCAATCCTTTTCTTGCATTGTTCTGGGCTTAATTAAGCACACCATACATGTATCGAAATTCGGTCAATCTCTGCGGGGCTGTAGATCGACTTGGGTACAACCAGCCTGTCAGGTTTTTTCCTCAATGATCAGTGCCACCGGCTATAGCCTGCAATGTGGATTATTGTATTCTTCTGGTAGGGAAGGCTCCCCACTGGCAGAACACAAATAGTACAGGAGGATTTACGCATCCAAATCTCATTTCTTTTTCGTGTAATCCGCAGGTTGATCAAAAAAAAAAATGAATCATGTATGGCCTCCCTTAAACAGCAGTGGCTGTCCACTTTCTAATTCGCCTTACTGCCAGTAACTTAAGAAAGGGGGCCTGGTTTAATGTTTATCTGTTTTATTGCCAAGTATTACCTCAGTAAGTTTAAGTTATCTCTTTTCATGGGTTCCCTCTGGGTGCAGAGGGTTTTTTTTTTATGTGACCACCAGACACCTTTCACTGTCCTCACTCAGCAGGAACTAGCTTCTGGTCTGAACCTTACAGACTATAAAAAAGTACTGGTTTGGGGCCCTCGAGTTGACATTCTGCTTTGGTATTATTGCTTCTTTTTCTTTTCATGCTTTACCATTATCTTTTTTCCCATTTTTTTTTCTTACTTCTTTTCCCCCATATTAATCATTCCTTACTCTGCTTATTAAACCCATATTTGAGCATAAGGAGTAGACAGGGATATCTTTTCAACCACAATAATGGTTTCCATGTCTCCTCTCATTTATGCCATTTTGCAACTGAAGTAGCTTAGTGGATTCCGCTAACTTGCCATGATGGGATCTCATTGTAACACAGTCTCTTGAGGATCTAAAGTCAAGATCCTGTCTTTCAATGCCAAAAGTCTAAACGCTCTTTAAAAATAAAAAAAAAATAAAAAAAAAAAAAAAGATCACAGTTCCTCCATAAATTTCAAAAACACAGCACAGATTGTTTTTCTCTAAGAGACACATTTCAGATCTGACTGCATTCCCAAACTTCCTGATCATAGATACCACCCTACGGTTTTCCATGCTACTTATCATATTTCCAAACCAAAAGGAGTGTCAATTTTCAAAGCATAGCCAGTTCATGCTGATAGCCCAACAGGCTGACCAAGAAGGCAGTTTCCTGTTCTTGAAAGGCAAGCTCGGTTCTAGACCAGTGACTTTTGCAAATATTTGTTGACCCAATACAGGGCAGGTGGGATTCATCCACAATGATTGTGAACAACTAGCGGAGTTTAAAGATGATCTACTGGTGGTCTGTACTGACTCACTCCCTTGTTAGAAATTTATACAGACTCCTCTCTTTCATTTAGAGTTTTATATCAAATTAAAAGCCAACTGACCAACCTCACTCTCTGTGATTCCTTCTTATAGCTTTCCCAGGCTGACCTATAATTCTTATAGTCCACTACAATAGAGCCAATGTTTCTCTCCGACCATAACCCATCTCACTAACCTTACTCTTCCCTGAAAAGGAATTCAAAACCAAACCCTGGAGATTTATTTCAGATACTTATATAGCGCCGTCAGTTTACCCAGCACTTTACATATATATTGTACGTTCACATCAGTCCCTAACCCTCAAGGGGCGTACAATCTAAGACTGAATTTATCTTTGCATAGCGATCCAACGACTCTATCTCCAATAGTATCACCAAACTAGCGTTCAAACCTATTTTGATACTAAGGATTTGATACGAATTATTTCTCTGATGTCTCACCCAGTGGGAGGCCCATCAATGTGTAATAAGAGGCAAACTTTTTGCTACGGAGACAATCCTTTAAAAAAATAAAAAATAAACATCAGAAGCAAATACAGGACCTTAAACACCAACACCACTTCAGAGAAGGCTCCAAAACAGTCCTTCGCTTGAGATAACTTAACAGAGTTTACCCAAGCCCACTTAGATTTAATGGAAGAGCTAGGTAAATGCACCAAAAGAAAAATTATCCTTGCTCCAACCATTGTATGAACAGGGCACCAAAAGAAGAAAACAGCTAGCTAGATTCTTTCACACTAGAATAGCCACTATGCAAGTACACACTATTGGAGATAAGAAAGATATGGTATATAGCGATACCCCAGCGACTGCGCAACAACTTCATCGTATTGCGAAAGCCTACATAAAATCAGTGCTGCTGACCATGGCTCAGCACTAGACAGGGCATACTTAAGGATTTTTCTGCTAAACGCAGCACCCCCAGCTTTATTGCACGCAGACGCCCAATTGCCAAAAGCCGCTATTACGAATAAAGAATTTGACATAACTCTAAAACACATGAAGATTGAGAAGAGCCCAAGCCCAAATAAGTTCCCAGCATAATATTATAAATGTTTCCATCATATATTAGCACCTTGTTTTGTCTCGGCATTTAACACTACCCCTTCCTCAGCCTTTTTTGAAGGCCCACATCATCTTAATGCCAAAGGATGGCACGGATGTGACAAGTGAAAAGCTATTGGCCTGAAAGATGTGGATGTAAAATTGTATGCCAAAATTCTCGCCAATAGATTCCTTCCTTTGCTAACAAAATTGATCTCTCTTGACAAAGTTGGGTTAATCCCAGGCAGGAAGGCTGAGAAAACTAGCTGAAAGAGCTAAATATCCACAATTGGTTAACCCCGAGAGGACAACCTGGTTTTTCCTCTCTCTGGATGGCAAAAAGATGTTCGATAGAGTGGCTGAAAACCTATACGCTCATAGATCCTACTTAACACATTTTCCTACGCCCAATGCAATGCGTCTTCCATCTTTTCAACTAGAGGTCTGCTCTCGTCACTTTGATACAACCTGGACTGGATACTGGCAGGTCTTTTTTTTTTTTTTTTTAAGATGTAGGCAAATTTTTAGATTGTATGGCCCTACCGTCTCTCATAATTTCAAATCAAGCACTTTAGGATGCCCTAACAGCCAGAGCTCTATATGTTAAGAGCTCTACCCCCTCCAAATCATTGTGTTTGCTACGTGGCGTGTCACCCCCCCCCCCCCCAAAGAAAAAAAAAAAAAAAAACACCCCATCTCCAACTATCTTAATTTATTCAAAAACTTGTCTTCCTATGGGAATGCAGCAAACGAGACCTGGGGGACCCACTATCAGAGGAGGACTAGGATTCCATATACCTGATAATCCACAAAGACTAAACATGTAAATATACAAGAGAATGGTTTCAAATCAGGAACTAAATGGTATTGAACACCCTCTAATACACAAAACTCTAACCTGAAGTAAATGATGCCGTCATTGCGATCCAGAGGTGGGAACTCCGTGCCATATTTGGAGGCAGTTCTCCCCTTTGTGTCTTTTTTGGGATCACAACCACCTACAACTGTGGAATGGTTTTCCCGCATCGCAAAATTGCAGATATACAGTAACTGTTAAACACCACTCAGGACGGAATTACCCATTACAATAAAACTTGTTCCCGTTGGTTACATTACAGATCCACAGCTCAATATGCTAACCTGCTACATGGTGTTGCTTTGTAACCAAGATATCTTTTTTTTCTCTGGATGCTTATAAGTTAGCTCACCTTAGCTGGCATATCAGATGCTCCCTTACTCAGAGTGTCTGGATCAATATTCAGCTTTCCCCACCCTCATCTTTCATTTTTTCTTTGTCCCCTTCCATCCCTATTCCTGAGTTTAAAAAATTCTAGATACTAATAAGTACAAATAAGTACAAAGCCATCCACAACTCTGCCCTGAGCTACATCACCAACCTCATCTCAAAATATTACCCAAGCCATCCTCTCTACTCTAGATCTTCTGCTCTCTAGCGCCCTTATTTCCTCCCATGCCCACCTCCAGGACTTCTCCAGAGCCTCCCCCATCCTCAGGAACTCCCTATCCCAATCTGTCTGGCTAGCTCCTCCTGACATTTTGGCATCCATGAAAACACATTTCTTCACCTCAAACTGTACTTTTACTTTCTCCAGCAACTCATCCCTCACAGTTATTACCTTTTATATAACTTGATACGTCCTTTAAATTATAAGTTCACTCATATTCAGGGTGTAACATGTTACGAAGGAACCGACCCCGTTGTGACAGCTAGCAGCTGATCTTCTCTTCTTTCTCTAGCTGTCACAATTTTTTTTAAATGTGGTCCTGGAGGGCTCCACCCGCCCAGCTGCATCACTCATTCACAGTATTCTGTGAATAAGAACACTACAAGTGTTGCAGCTGTCAGCTTGTAGTTTTCAGTGAACTACCACAGCGCTGTGACAGTTAATAGTGTCTTCCTGTCAGTATGTGCTTGCTCATAGGATGCACGGGCAAAAAGATATACTGAGAGGTATGCAGGAGACCTGCATAGCAATCTGCTGATCACTGGTGCAGTGTTTTAGAGGCTCCAGAAACAAAAAATAATAAATGCACTTTTTTAACCTGCATTTTTGTTTAGAGGTGAAGTTATCGTTTAATATTGTCAGCTCTCACAAGCAAGACCCTCTGAACCTACCTGAATTAAATGTTAACTACCCAGCCTCCTTTTATTTTGTAAAGGGCTGTGCAAACTGTTGGCATGATTTAAATATTGTATAGTATTAATTTGCCAGCTAAAGGCCCTTCCAGGTGGAGGCAAGAGTTCAGAACTCAGTAAAGCCATCACAACTCCCAGTTATTGAAGGCTCAGGAAACACCTGTATAAATCTGTAAATATATATATATATATATATATATATATATATATATATATATATATATATAAAAACAAAAACCATCCAGTTATGTTCTGTGCATAATAAACATTTAAAGTAAATCTTCCCATTCTATAAGCTTACAAGCTTAATGAGACCTTTGTAATCTGTTCCATCAATTTTTTTGGAAAGGTATTCCTCCAATCTAAAAAGTGAGCAGTCAAAGCAGACTAAACAACACTGTTACTGATATGGACATTTTGTCAAAAGTCAGCAACTGAACTCTAATTTCAATCTCTAGCTATTACTTCTACTCTAAAAGCAGATGTGTTAATGTGTATATAAAGCCAAAACATTTGGATACCACAAGCAATGTTTTTTTTTTTTTTTTGCACTATCTGTGCCCCATCGGGGAGGTTTCTCTCCACTACCCATGCCAGAGGCAAAACAGGAAGTAATAGAAAATCCCTTGAAAACAAAGAAAATCCTTCTCTTTAGTTTCTTGCACACAGACACCTACAAATACTATATTTTCAGGCATTTAGGCTGTTTTCATACTACTAATGTAAATTTTTAATCGGCCTTTACACACAGGTGCATAAACTTGTACTGCATATAGTCCAAAAAGTGAAGGGAAAAAAAAAAATCTGCATTGCTAGACAGTATTTTACGCATATATGCGCATTAGGGTTGCAGCGGTACCGGTGCTGATACTATGCATTTGCACGAATATTGGTACTCGTGCAAATGCACCAATACCTTAAGGTTTGGTTCTTGCTGGGACATCATTGTTTACCGATTTACACCCATCAGGGATGGAAATTCCTTTCTGTCTCTTGGACTGTCACCTGTGTCCAAAAGTGATCAGCACACTGGATTTTGGGGGGCGGGGGTCCTCAGAGAACACATAGCCTGCACTGCACACACAGGTCAACAGACAGCACATTTGCACATCTATGGGACAACTTTCATGTCCCCTCTACTTTTATTCTTCCATATACTCTTCTGACAATACTGGTTCATTCATTATCTTAAAGAAGAACTCCGGGAAAAAATTTGTTCCCATGCAGTGGGGCTGTGCCCACACTGCATGGGTTAACTGCTCATTTTTGTCTAGGGGTTCAAACCCCCCCCATCACATCTATTCTTCCTAGGCAATAGGTATCGGTAATTGGTATCAGCGAGTACTTTAAAAAAAAGTATCGGTAATCGTACTCGGTGTTAAAATCCCTAATTCGCATATACCTGTGTACAACACAAAACCCAAGAAAAGCCAGAAGAATTCTGTGCGTGTACACAGGAAAAATGCACTTTATACAGCCTAACCTCATGTCTTTACGAAGGAATTTTCTGCCAAGAATCTGATGTTCATACATCAGTAACTTGTGCAAGCACCCTTAGATTGCTGTCCAAGAATGCTTGCCACTTAAGGAAGATTTGCTCTTACTTAAGGTAATGGGGCAATTACCTTCTGTGATGGTGGCAATGCTAAAAGTTTGGTATTTCTAGCACTTTCTGTATGGGACATATAGGTGAATCTCCCCAGCAGGAACACAAACTATAAAAACCTGATAGGGGTTTAAACAACTTTTAAACTATACAAAACAAACAAAAATGTCTTTCCAAATGCCATAAGGTTTCTAAATAAAGCCAATTAACAATTTTGTCTCAGCTCCTGATGTATTAAGAGCTGCTAACATGTTAAATAGCCGATTTCCTACATCAGACATCAAGTTGATTTTGTAATTTTTACCGGATCTACTTTAAAATCACTGAGAATAAATATAAAAGCCAGCCCCGCCACTGACAGCAATGACATGCAGAGGAGTGGCCACACATCTTCTGTTTAAATTCCTCCATGTGCGTGACAGAAAGTCAAGGAGATGGCAAACAACATTTTTTCACATAAAGGCTTGTTGTATTTATGAAATTCTATAGTCTTATGCTATCTGGTCAGGTTAAATGAAAATGGCACTTAAGCTCTTCAACAACAGGGCTGCCTTTACCCCAGGTAGACCTGCCGTTTATATATAAAAAAAAAATGCACACTGCAGCTAAAAAACACTTGCTTTTTCCATTTTTTTTTACTGCCTCTATAAGCACTTCCATGTTATCCCATATGTCCATGCACACCTAGACGTTTACATAAGTTTATAGGCAGGAACAAAAAAAATCACTTCCAAGTTCAAGAGAGGAGCATTTTGGCTTCAAGGTTTGTGCGATGTGGTTTGCAGTGCGGCAATATCACACTACGATTGAGGTGCCATTAAAAGTGAATGGCACCTAAACAAGCGTGTTGTGTTTTACCATGATTGCAATGGGATTTGGAATCATGGACATAATAGTGGCAATTTCACAACTGCAAAGTGTGAATGCAGCCTTAGTCTGGAGTTCTGCTGTAGAACATTTCATCTCCTAAACTTGACCATAAAGCCCCGTTCATATCGGGCGTTTTGGGTTCTCAGTCAAAATCGCTGCAATTCTGCCTGCGATCTCAAAACGCACTGCAATAGTAGTAAAATACACCACACGTGGTCAGGTGCCATTCATTTTTAATGGCACCTAAACACTGTCCGGTTCTGCCACAATTGTCGCACGATAAATTGCACCACTTGAAGCGTGTTACCCAAAAAGGAACATGAGCTTCTTTTGGGCGACATGCTTTACGCGGTGCGGTTTTCCGCAATTGCACTGCGATTTATTGCGAGACAATGATTTTAGGTGCCACTGAAAATGAATGGTACCTGAACATGCATGGTGCGTTTTGCCACTATTGCAGTGCGATTTGAGATCGCAGGCAGAAATACAATGGTTCTGCTCGAGATCCCAAAATGCCAGACGTAAATGGGGCCTAAAATGTACAGTATCAGGAAAATGTCAATCAAAATTGCTCTTTATCATGTAAATGTAAGATGCAAACAATTCATTTTTCACTACATATGTAGCAAATGTTTAGTGTCAAAATGATATTTGACAAAAACCGAAGTCCATGGTCCCGTAGGTACATTTTTGCTGCCCATAAACTCTTGATCAATAAAAGCAAAGCATGGTTTTAAGTTACTCAACACTATACTGAAATTTTGATTAGCTAATAAGTTGCCTAAAACTTGACACAGGAAATCACATTTTTCATCTGAAAGATTTAGGCAAATTGTGCACAGTCAAATATTGGCTCAAGTACATGGCTGTTTAAACCACAACCAGAACAGGCCCCAGCCTCCTGCCTGCTGACTATGAGTGTGACGATCGCTGTGTCAGACCCCAGCCCTTCTCACCAAACTCGTGACCGAAGGACTAGCCAATCTAAAACCGCACTGTCATGTGTGTAACAATGCCACGCCCAGCTGCACCCTGCACACAGATTTTCCAGCTAATGGACCACAACCTGTGTACTTGCAGCCTGAGAGCGATTGTTACTGGGTCAGGTTAATTACGCAATTAACCCTTCACACTGCCACCACCTCATTTTTGTACAGAGAAAGAGGAAACTCGGCAATATCAGCAATAACACTATGATGTTTGAATAATCGTCAGTATACCACTGTCACCGCAGGCAGAGATATACCGAAGTTTAAAAAACACACACACAGTAGCGCTCTTCAGAGGCAGGGGTGCTTAGTTTGCATTAAAGAGCCTTAGAAACAGTTCACCACTTTCAGAAAGTAAGATTTATTACTAAAAGGGTGCAATAAAAATATTTACAGAAAAAGATGTAGCCAATATATATAAATATACAGAGAACAATAGCACAGCAAAGAGATAACAGAAAGGAATTTAGATAAAGTACTTGCCATCAGCCAGGGTTAAGCAGATCAGGTTTCAGAGCAAAAGGACCGTCTCCCAAGTGGGTTCAGATGTTAAAAAGGGAGAATTCTTCAACTTCAACTCAGCTTAGCTTTTTCTAGGAACTCCACAGGGTGTCTCCCTGAAGCAGAGAACCAATCGCCTCATTTGGAGAGGGAGTTGTGTAGGCGGGGAGCTCAGGCTATGACCAAAACCTTCACAAATTATACCATGGCCAGTAACTTTTCCTAGGCACATATACTATCCACAAATAGATTAATACCCAGAATCATCTGCTGAACGGTTAGATATGAAATATGACATACCTGCTTGAATGGTTAAGGAGATATAATTTTTTGCTTTCCTGTATATGTCAGATAGGGGTTGTAATGTATCAGGCGATTTGTATTAGAGTGAGCCATCCGAATATGTGCTCCATGTTTGTGTAATTATTTCCTATTTGGAGATATAAAATTATATGGAAAACTGGGTTTTAAAATGTAAGTCTGTTTTATGACTCCCTGGAAGGTCTTTTGAAGCTCAGTGAGGGCTCAGTTTATGGCTTTACGACCCCTTCTCCAGCAAGAGTCTCGCAGACATAGGGGCACCAGCTAGTAAGGTTTATAGCCATGATGCCCTCCCAATGAGTTTGCTGCCTGTGATCTCTGTCATCATCCAGACCACATGCCACTCAACAGAGAGGGAGGGGGGATATCGGAGGAATCTGATTTGGGAGAGAGAGATACAAAATGGAGGGGTTTGGAGCAAAATGGATGACCGGGCCCATCTGTGTGAGGTTCACTGCATCCTAGGAGAAGTTGTCCTGCCGTGAGCAGGTGCTGTTGTCCAATTTCTTACGTGCACTGCAAAACCACTGTGTCTAATATCTAAAAACTGTGCTTAGCTAAACTTATAAGCGCAGGCCGGGCAGAGACTAACTCTTCAGTGGCCATTCAATAGTCAAAGATTAAAGGGACAGAATTTGAACTGCATTAGATTTCCAACATTAAAATCTTAGATACCCATCTTCACCGCATTACCATCATGGGATTATCCTGCGTCACTGTAACCCGCCATAACAGTGCACATCATATCATGATATGTGCAGTGGTTTTGCACAGAGCAGCCTGGATCCTCCTCGTCTCGAGTTCCCCACAGCAAACAGATTACTATGGGGGCACCCGAGCAGGCGAGCTCCCGAGCCGCAGCTCTGCAAGTCCATTCACACAGAGCTGTGGCTCGGCCCTGCCCTCCCTCTCCTGATTGGCTCACTGACTGTGATTGACAGGAGTGAGAGTCCCCAGAGAACCAAGGCTTTTGTGGACATCGCTGAATTAAGAGGGGGCTCAGGTAAGTGTTGGGGGGGGGGCTGCTACACAGAAGGTTTTTTTTACCTTCATGCACAGAATGCATAAAGGTAGAAAACCTTGAGACTTTAAAACCACTTTAACGAACCTTTTTGTTATAGACCCAAAAAGGTAATAATTTTTAAACCTGCAGTCACTTTTGTAATACAATAGTGATAAGCTACAAATGAAAAAAATGTATGTATCGAAAAACAATCTACCAATATTTTACTTTAATTTTTCTGCCCAGATCAAGTCAAATGACACCCTGGATTTATTTATTAAGTAAATTAGCACAAATATTTTTTTTTTTTTTCCCTTCAAGGGAACAATGAAGTGTATGGACACTACATTATCCTGCGGCAACCAGATGCTTCCTATCAAACAAAAAGGTCTTCTGGAATCTAACTTGTAGCTCTGGACAAAACAGCCACTTTCATTTCATGTAGACTTACTTCCTTGCATATGCCCTCAGGTAAGAGAAGTGAAAAGGCTTTTAAAGCCCAAATAAATATTCAGTTTAAATCATCTAAATACATTCCAGATGCATCAAAAGAATATTCAAAGGCTTACCGTATTTTTTGCCGTATAAGACGCACCTGACCATAAGACGCACCTAGGTGTTAGAGGCAGAAAACAGGAAAAAAAAATTCTGAACTAATGGACTGCAGACACAGTACAGGAGATGACCAGGGATTGCGGACAGCACAGGGATGACCAGAGACTGTGGACAGCACAGGGATGACCAGAGACTGCGGACAGTACAGATGACTGCTGACCTTTGGGGAGGTGGGGAGGTGGGGAGCGGGTACCTGAATTTGACAGGTACCCGCTCTTACTTCCGCAGAGTTTTTGTTTGATCTTACCTGTTCCTCGATCCAGCCGCGCGCTGTCTTCCCGACTTCTGTAATGGCGCTCGGCATGACAGCCGGGTGCCCAGTGCGCATGAGCAAGAAGCACTTGCGCTTTGTGATTGGTCCGGCGGCTTCTGGGATCTGTCATGTGTCCCAGGTACCACCTTACCATTCACAAAAAGCACCGCTTCTTGCGCATGCGCACTTGGCACCCGGCTGTCATGCCCAGTGCCCACACTACAGAAGCCGGGAAGACAGCACGCCGCTGGATAGAGGAACAGGTAAGGTCCCGCTGCAGAGCTGAGCGGCCGGCCCGGTATTCTGACACGGCCGCGGTGGAAATACCGGACCGGCCGCTCCATATTCGCTCCATAAGACGCACTGACATTTCCCCCCCAGTTTTGCGGAAGAAAAAGTGCGTCTTATACGGCGAAAAATACGGTACTTTTTTATTTTGGAAACCAGCCACATCCTGAATTGAAAAGCCTGCCCCCCTGCTGTGGACTGTGTGTAGAAGCAGTAGTCTCTCTGCAGAGATCTAACACACCCCTGGCTTATTCAGACCTATAGTTCTGCAATCAGCAAAAGTTCTAGCTTACTGCTGACTGGAGAGCTACAAAGGCTGTGACTGCTTTTTGAAGGGTTAGTTCACCTAAACTAAAAACTGCTTGTGCAGATAAGGGACATCTGTAGAAAAATAAGCTGTGCAGCTTTGACCAAAGTTGAATATTATCCTTGCTATAGGGGTAGGCCATTTACATACCTCATGAAGCCTGCCTTGAAAACCTCTAGGATGTTGCCAAGAGTAGCCTAGTGTTACTGCTCACCCTCATTATAGGACACATCTCTTTCTCGGATTCAAACCCCCTCACATGCGCTCTCTTTCTTCCCCCTGATGCAGTAGTTGTAAGCTCAGCATTTTAAAGTTTGCTCTTGTGATGATGAACATGAACAGTTACACAAACCTTCTCGTAGCAACATCCTTAGCATTGCTCTAGAAGTTTTCTACTCAGATTTCATAAAGTACATAAACGGCCTACTCCTATAGCAAGGCCATTATTCAACTTTGGTTAAAGCTGCACAGCTTCTGTTTATCCACAGACGTTCCTTATTTGCATAGGTAGTTTTTCTTTTTTAAAAGTGAACTAAACCTTTAAAAAGCAGTCACAGTCTGAGTAGCTCGACAGTCATCAGGGAACTTTGCTGATTGAGGAGCTATAGGTCAGACAGGGGTGTGTCAGACCTCTGCAGATGGACTACTGTTTCCACACAAACAGCAAGGGTCTACAGCATGCTGGCAGGGGAGAGGCTTTTATATTCAGGATGTGGCTGGTTTCTAAGAAAGAAAAAATAAAAAGTAAACAAAAGTCTGCATAGGCAGTTTTTTGGCAAGGGTGAAGCATGCCTTTAACCGCTTCCCAACGTCTCTATAGCAGAAATACTGCTACAGGGCGGCACGGGTGCACAAAATCACGTACATATACACGATTCGCACTCCCGCAGTTTTCACAGGTCAGGGGGTGGCGCACCAACCTGTGGGTCCCGTGATCAATCTTCCAATTTAGGCCAGTGATGGTCGGCCTAAATTGGATGATCGATCCCTGTCCTATCAGGGATCTTCCTGTGCCTGTGTTTACACTTACACAGGTACAGGAAAGGATGCAATCTTCTCTCTCTGGGCACATTCCGTCCCAGAGAGGGAAGAATCAAGACACAGTGAGTAAAAGCAGCACACTTTTACAATAACACTTTTAGGACACATTTAACCCTTGATTCCTCCCCCCCCCCCAGTTAACCCCTTCACTGCCCTGTCACCAGTGTCATTAGTACAGTGGACAGATTTTTTGCTGATCACTGTGTATTAGTGTCCCTGGTGACATCAGATAGTGTTAGCGTAAGTTAGCGCCCCTCCCAGATAGCATCAGACACCAGTAATAACATTTAACCCCTTGATTGCCAGGAACACGCTCACATACACAATAAACCTCCATTGCTAGTATAGTGTCTGAACGGATCAACATCTTTGATCAGCACTATACCAGCATTCACCTTAGTATAGCGTCCTCAAAAACGTAGCGGGATCAGCCCCCAGAACCTGCCAGCACCTGCGTTTAGCCCCTACGCTTACCCCCCCCCCAGCAAGTGCAGTGTCAGTAGGTCACTGTCACTTGATACATTGCACACAAAACCGCAGCGTTGGCAGAATCAGGCCTGATCTGTTAGCACTTGCCCGTAAATTTTTTTGTAGTGGTTAAAGCAGTCCCTGACAGCCAGGTGCTCTTTTTCCCATGAATCGCACTAGGTACCTATACATTTAGTGGCCAAAATGTCAATGGAAAGGTACTCTAGTGAAGAGGCCTATAGGATTCTGATCATGTCAGATGAGAGCGAAGGGGAAGACTCCCCGACACAATCAGCCTCAGATTACGAACCTGTAGACAGCAGCGCCACCCTGACAGCTCAGATGATGGAGAAGAGGTCCCTGCTAATATCAGGCATACCCAACCCCGTTCCCAGGTTGCTGAGATGTTACAATCACATGATGACTCACATATGCGGCAGAGTGCCAGTACTAGTGGCGCTCTACCTTTTGGTGAACTGGCAAGCACCAGCGGCCTAGTACATCCTGGTCTTCACATACCAGCACTGCAGTATCACTTGGTGATGTGGCGACTCCCATAAGTGCAGTACAAGCTGGTGTAGTGGTGAGCACAAGTAGTGTCCCGGAGCCACCAAGAATTCGCACACAGGCCCGTAGAGCCACTAGAATCCTTCCGGATGTGCTTGCAAATCCCGATTGGCAGCCCACAAATTCTGCAGCACCCGTACTTCCACCATTCACTGCACAACCCAGAATTCAGATGGAAACAGCAAATTTAACTACTCCCCTTGATTTTTGGAGCTGTTTTTCATGGAAGATCTGTATGCATGGATTGTGGATCAAAGCAATTTATATGCATAACAGTTTATCGCCGCCAACCCAACTTCAACTTTACAAAACAACTGGATGAAGTGGATCCTTCCTAAAATTCCAGGAAGAGATCATCACAGCCCTTTTGTATCCAGAAGGTGCTGTGGCCCAAAATCCCAACACAGATGCAGTTAGCTTCATGAGAGGCATTTTCTCAATGCCATTCCTGGTACCCCAACCCAAAGGACTAGAGATGAGCGAATTATTAAAAAATTTGATTCGGCCGATTCGCCGAATTTCAGGAAGAAATTCGATTCGATGCGAATTAATTCGCTACGAAGTTAACTTATAAAAAGGGTTTCTAGGCTTCAGAGAGCCTTTAAATTAGTGCAGAACACTGTACCTTTAATTTAAATGCCCTTGGAGATGAGGAAGGAGAAGGAGAAGGATGAGAAGAAGGAGAAGGATGAGAAGAAGGAGAAGGATGAGAAGAAGGAGAAGGAGAAGGATGAGAAGAAGGAGAAGGAGAAGGATGAGAAGAAGGAGAAGGAGAAGGATGAGAAGAAGGAGAAGGAGAAGGATGAGAAAAAGGAGAAGGATGAGAAGAAGGAGAAGGAGAAGGATGAGAAGAAGGAGAAGGAGAAGGATGAGAAGAAGGAGAAGGAGAAGGATGAGAAGAAGGAGAAGGAGAAGGATGAGAAGAAGGAGAAGGATGAGAAGAAGGAGAAGGAGAAGGATGAGAAGAAGGAGAAGGATGAGAAGAAGGAGAAGGAGAAGGATGAGAAGAAGGAGAAGGAGAAGGAGAAGGATGAGAAGAAGGAGAAGGAGAAGGAGAAGGATGAGAAGAAGGAGAAGGAGAAGGATGAGAAGAAGGAGAAGGAGAAGGAGAAGGATGAGAAGAAGGAGAAGGAGAAGGAGAAGGATGAGAAGAAGGAGAAGGAGAAGGATGAGAAGATGGAGAAGGAGAAGGATGAGAAGATGGAGAAGGATGAGAAGAAGGAGAAGGAGAAGGATGAGAAGAAGGAGAAGGAGAAGGATGAGAAGAAGGAGAAGGAGAAGGATGAGAAGAAGGAGAAGGAGAAGGATGAGAAGAAGGAGAAGGAGAAGGAGAAGGATGAGAAGAAGGAGAAGGATGAGAAGAAGGATGAGAAGAAGGAGAAGGATGAGAAGAAGGAGAAGGATGAGAAGAAGGATGAGAAGAAGGAGAAGGATGAGAAGAAGGAGAAGGATGAGAAGAAGGAGAAGGATGAGAAGAAGGAGAAGGATGAGAAGAAGGATGAGAAGAAGGAGAAGGATGAGAAGAAGGATGAGAAGAAGGAGAAGGATGAGAAGAAGGAGAAGGAGAAGGATGAGAAGAAGGAGAAGGAGAAGGATGAGAAGAAGGAGAAGGATGAGAAGAAGGAGAAGGAGAAGGATGAGAAGAAGGAGAAGGAGAAGGATGAGAAGAAGGAGAAGGATGAGAAGAAGGAGAAGGAGAAGGATGAGAAGAAGGAGAAGGATGAGAAGAAGGAGAAGGAGAAGGATGAGAAGAAGGAGAAGGAGAAGGATGAGAAGGAGAAGGATGAGAAGAAGAAGAAGGATGAGAAGAAGGAGAAGGATGAGAAGAAGGATGAGAAGAAGGAGAAGGATGAGAAGAAGGAGAAGGATGAGAAGAAGGAGAAGGATGAGAAGAAGGAGAAGGATGAGAAGAAGGAGAAGGATGAGAAGAAGGATGAGAAGAAGGAGAAGGATGAGAAGAAGGATGAGAAGAAGGAGAAGGATGAGAAGAAGGAGAAGGAGAAGGATGAGAAGAAGGAGAAGGAGAAGGATGAGAAGAAGGAGAAGGAGAAGGATGAGAAGAAGGAGAAGGAGAAGGATGAGAAGAAGGAGAAGGAGAAGGATGAGAAGAAGGAGAAGGATGAGAAGAAGGAGAAGGAGAAGGATGAGAAGAAGGAGAAGGATGAGAAGAAGGAGAAGGAGAAGGATGAGAAGAAGGAGAAGGAGAAGGATGAGAAGGAGAAGGATGAGAAGAAGAAGAAGGATGAGAAGAAGAAGAAGGATGAGAAGAAGGATGAGAAGAAGGAGAAGGATGAGAAGAAGGAGAAGGATGAGAAGAAGGATGAGAAGAAGGAGAAGGATGAGAAGAAGGAGAAGGATGAGAAGAAGGATGAGAAGAAGGAGAAGGATGAGAAGAAGGAGAAGGATGAGAAGAAGGATGAGAAGAAGGAGAAGGATGAGAAGAAGGAGAAGGATGAGAAGAAGGAGAAGGATGAGAAGAAGGAGAAGGATGAGAAGAAGGAGAAGGATGAGAAGAAGGAGAAGGATGAGAAGAAGGAGAAGGATGAGAAGAAGGAGAAGGAGAAGGATGAGAAGAAGGAGAAGGAGAAGGAGAAGGATGAGAAGAAGGAGAAGGAGAAGGATGAGAAGAAGGAGAAGGAGAAGGATGAGAAGAAGGAGAAGGAGAAGGATGAGAAGAAGGAGAAGGATGAGAAGAAGGAGAAGGAGAAGGATGAGAAGAAGGAGAAGGATGAGAAGAAGGAGAAGGATGAGAAAAAGCATGAGAAGAAGGATGAGAAGAAGGAGAAGGATGAGAAGAAGGATGAGAAGAAGGAGAAGGATGAGAAGAAGGAGAAGGATGAGAAGAAGAAGAAGGATGAGAAGAAGAAGAAGGATGAGAAGAAGAAGAAGGATGAGAAGAAGGAGAAGGATGAGAAGAAGGAGAAGGATGAGAAGAAGGAGAAGGATGAGAAGAAGGAGAAGGATGAGAAGAAGGAGAAGGATGAGAAGAAGGAGAAGGATGAGAAGAAGGAGAAGGATGAGAAGAAGGAGAAGGATGAGAAGAAGGAGAAGGATGAGAAGAAGGAGAAGGATGAGAAGAAGAAGAAGGATGAGAAGAAGAAGAAAGATGAGAAGAAGGAGAATTCCAAGCCGGCAAAAAGTGTATCTGCAGAGCTCCGCTATTTCTTAGCGGAGCTCTGCAGATACACTTAGCGGAGCTCTGCAGATACACTTTTTGCCGGCTTGGAATTCTTCTTATTTTCATCCTACTTCTTCTTCTTCATCATCATCCTCTTCTTCTGAGAAGTGTATCTGCAGAGCTCCGCTATTTCTGACAGTTCTGTGACATTCCCTCCATACAGCGGTTGAAACATTGTATCTATTTGTTTCCATAAATGGTTCCATTTATGGAAACAAATAGATACAATGTTTCAACCGCTGTATGGAGTGAATGTCACAGAACTGTCAGAAATAGGCTATTTCTGACAGTTCTGTGACATTCACTCCATACAGCGGTTGAAACCGCTGTATGGAGTGAATGTCACAGAACTGTCCGAAATAGCCTATTTCTGACAGTTCTGTGACATTCACTCCATACAGAGGTTTCAACAACATTCACTCCATACAGCGGTTGAAACATTGTATCTATTTGTTTCCATAAATGGAAACAAATAGATACAATGTTTCAACCGCTGTATGGAGTGAATGTCACAGAACTGTCAGAAATAGCGGAGCTCTGCAGATACACTTAGCGGAGCTCTGCAGATACACTTTTTGCCGGCTTGGAATTATTCTTATTTTCATCCTACTTCTTCTTCTTCTTCTTCATCCTCATCCTCTTCTTCTGAGGATGAGGATGAAGAAGAAGAAGAAGAATTAGGATGAAAATAAGAATAATTCCAAGCCGGCAAAAAGTGTATCTGCAGAGCTCCTCTAAGTGTATCTGCAGAATAGAGGAGCTCTGCAGATACACTTTTTGCCGGCTTGGAATTATTCTTATTTTCATCCTACTTCTTCTTCATCCTCATCCTCAGAAGAAGAAGAGGATGAGGATGAGGATGAAGAAGAAGAAGTAGGATGAAAATAAGAATAATTCCAAGCCGGCAAAAAGTGTATCTGCAGAGCTCCTCTATTCTGCAGATACACTTAGAGGAGCTCTGCAGATACACTTTTTGCCG